>NC_134484.1:374021730-374131730 GCF_040206685.1 Ascaphus truei | reverse complement strand
TGTATATCAAAATTAGGATATATCCCATTTACATTAAATGCTATTCTCATACAGTTAAGAAATTTTAAAATGACATAATATCGACACATGCTTTATTGTGGTTACCTCCAACCATGCCATTCCACGTGTGCAAATTGCGTGTGCAAATGTACAGCGGAGATTCGGCAAGCGTAATAAATAACTCCCCACCGAGGGGCCGTTTTGCATGTTCTAAAAATACACTAGTAGGGCTAATTGGTCGTAATATAGTACATTTGTTTTCAAGCAAAATACCTTGATCGCAAAACTAGTGTGAACACTTTATTACATCAAGGTCTATGTATTTGTTAACTTATACTTTTTCTTTTTTGGGCCACAATTTCTTCAGTTGTATTTGTTGGCAATGCGTTGTCTGATTGAATACCCTTCGATGCTGCTAATTCTGTGTTAATGTGCTAATCCTTGCGACCCTTAAATACCACTGCTGCTCTAGAGGGTGACACATAAGATTTAGCAGCATAAACTTTATACCTTGTTTTTTCACTGTAGTCTGCTAGCATTTTTCAGAAACTGTTGGTCTAGTACAATTGACATGTCTAAATGCCAGCGCAAATTACACTGCGCAGAAAATGTTTTAGGAGAAAGTCTACGTAAATTAAAACGGGGCGAAGAGCTACAATGAGTTTATCAAAATGTGATTAATTACCATTATTTTCTATTGCTTTAGGGTTATTAGTATTTTTTTTTGTCTTCTGGGTCTTTTAAGTTAGATTGAATGTTTTGAGAGATTGGCTTGCTGCCTGTAGGCCATAGAAGTATGTGGGCTATGTAACGATGGATCTTTATGCCATACAAATGGTACATGTGACCAGATTCAGTATGTTGTGAAGCTCTGCAGGGCCGTTGGCAGGGGAGGGGCTGCCTCCAGCTTGGCCCTTCCTCACCACCTGTCTGGGCCCTCCTCTGACTGGGGCTGTGCCTCACGTCTGCAGGTAGGACCCTCTAATCCCCTTGCTCAGCAATCATGGGGGTGGGGGGTGGTACTCTGTCCTGCGAGCTGTAAAGGCTGTCAGCGGGACTGAAGCGCTTTCTCTGTCTTAGGGAAGAAATGGGTTCCAGCTGAATGAATAGAGCTCAATGACATGGAGACGTAGCTTCACAACTTATTGAACAGGTATTTTGGATGTACGTTTCTGAGTGTTAATTTAATCCCTTGAGTGCTCTAAAGACATACGACATATATCAGGAGGGGCAGCACCCTTGAGGCCCTTATGACGTATGCAATATGTTATCAAGATTTGCTTGTTTTGTTGGCAATCAGCACTCCACAGCAGCACTGACCACAAAGTAAACTGAACGAGAGGACTCTTCCCCCTATGTTTACATCACTGGAAGGAGGAAACCATCGTGTCAGTACTCAGGAGCAATCACGCGAGTCATGGTTCCGTGGCCTCAGCGATGGCAAGAACCCCTGACACTGAATGGTGTTAACAAAGTAACTTTTACCTTTTTTTGTCCCATATGCATCAGATAGCAATCTGGGGTAGTGGCACATTTTGTAATGAGATGTATATCATTTTGTATCTGGTTGCAACACGTTTTGTTCCTTTTTTGTGTGCGTCAAAATTACACTGACCTGGAGTGAACTACCCTAACTAATTATCTGTGTTCAACCTCTCTGCATTAAACTCATGTAGCCCCCCTCCAGGGAATAATAATTCTATAAAGGGTTAACAGCCTTTATGGATTAAGTGGGTTCACTCTGGTATAGCCCCTCCTCGGTGTGTCTTGTGACCAGTGACCGTAGGGAGATAGAAAGATATGTATAGCTCCACCTAATGTTCTAGAAACCGGTTCTTTAGACTTCTGACTGGGGTCCTTCCTGCGAGTCTTGTAAATAGGTTTGTGTGTATAGTTAAGTGTATTAAGAAGTGTCACTGTTTGTTGTTTTCAGTTAGGACCATGTCCTTTAAATAAGAGGCAGTAGTAATGGTCTGAGATTGTTCTCACTATTGAAAAGGAGGAAGCATGCTTTTACGAAGGAGTTCTTGGCATAGTAACTCCGGAGTATGTTTGGCCAGAAAGGTAAGGTTCCTAGTGCAAATCTGATCACATAGGTATGGAAGAAGTAAGCAGTACATAGTCACAGGTTGCTAAACCCGAAGCCCGAAGTGTATTCCTGATGGGGCCCTTTCGATATGGGGCATTACTAACCCCATGCAGGAGACTGCCAATTGATCCTTTACTATGGTTAACAAGTATAAGTACCACCCCAGTTTAGAAGTGAGCGCTACCAGGGGATGAAGTCCTGACTAATTCCGTTTGCCACGAGTTTTCTGTCAAGTAACTTGTATGTCAATACCTGTGCAGCGTTAGTAACGGCTATCAAATAAAACACCTTTAGTGTTTTACAAAAGTTATTGGCGCTCATCCTTTTTTAAATCTGCTTATTCACGCCCAGCCTGCACCTACCCAGCACCCTGGAAAGGCATGAGAGACTGAGCACTGCCAATGTATGTAGTCAAATCTGATCCTTTGGAGCCAGACAGGGAGGGTTACACTCATATTTAGCTAGTTACTCACATTTGGAAAGTAGTGCATATTTTTAGTACCTTTATGTTTAGCACACCATTTGGTTTGATGGGAGTGTCTTGTGTGCTTGCTTTTGTGAGTTTACTTGACGGGTAAGGTTTGAAGGCGTGCTGGCCAACATGAGTACAGGAGATCTTTCCATTTTCCATTTGACTTCTTTTTTACAGAGACAAAGTTTAAATATGACACATTTCTCAGAGAATTATGAGGACATTTTCCTCAGATATATGGGGAGAATGGGCAAGTCTTAGAAACGGAGTCAACAAACTTGAAATCTTTGGCTTTGCATCTTATCATATATGCATCAAACATCGGAAACAGTGAACACGTTTATTAGTAAGAATTAAATAATGACAAATTGAGCAGCTATTGATTAAGCCTTCTGTGCCCTGCCGGTAGTACTAGGGATGCCACAGAAAGCTTCTGCATGTCCATCAGCAATAAATAACTAGGCGTACATCATACATCAATATGTGCAAGCTCCTAGCAGAGCGAATTTGGAAGGAAGAGGGGGAGGATTCTTCTATGTTCATTGATTTTAATTGACTTGATTGAAATGTAATCAAGCAGAAAGCACTATAGGAACATTATACATTTCTATTAAAATATATGGCTGTTGTCTGATAAATATAAAAATATAGCTAGGGTGGTATGTAATGGTATAAAGTCGGCACTAAATATTGATACGTAATAAAATGAGTATCTCTGTGCACTTGAAACCCAGGAAAGTAGAAATGCCATGGAGAAACTTCAAATAGCCCCCACATGCCGGTCTGTTGCATCTGTAACGCTGATTCTGTGTGGTACCCATCTCAGATTACTGTCAATATAACAATCCTAACCTGTGGAAGTGGTTTTGAAAGCTAAAGTTACCAGCGTGCAGAGGTCTGTACAGAATAAAAAAAATAGGTCAACAAGAACGGTAGACCATATAGAAAGCTTGTTAAAATCAGTCAATCATGGCTCATAATGTAGTGTTAGGTAAGACAGAGACGTAATGCGAGTCATCTTAAGGGCAGCGTTAACTCCCCCCAAACGCTGAAATACAGGGGATGAGAGAGGGCTCACTAGGACTGAAAACATCACTTAACACTTGAAGCGCATAACGAGGTGTCACCTTAAGTAAACACCTCATGAAGTCAATAACGGAGCTTTGTGGATCTGAGCCTAAGATTTATTCTTAAATAAAGTATAAAATATTATATTGTTAGACTAGGCCCCTTACTCTATATCCTATGTATTGCTGGCTCACTTAAGCGAGAAAGTGTTTGTGAACGCCCATGATATTTACGGAAATGTCATAATTTTTCCATGATTATCTCCTTGAATCAAAATCTTATCTTAAATATCCAATAGGGTTTATATTAATCAATGTCTTTTGAATCAAAATTATGCATGAATTGATTTTATCAGCTAAATTAAAGGGATAATTAGAATCAGGTGTTTAAATAATTATGTAGATATTCAAGTGTGAGTTTGAGAGCCCCCGTCCTATCTAAAGATGAGAAACAATGTGAGTTGGGTCTTCACCATACAGGGGTGTGGAAACACGGCATGCCACAATCAAAAGAAATCTCGGAGGACCTCAGAAAAGCAGTTATTGATGCTCATCAGTCATCCAAACCAATTTCTAATGATTTGGTTCTCCACCAATCCACTGTCAGACAAATGTAGAAAGTTGAAGACTACAGTCACTCTGTCCAGGAGCAGTCGTCCTACCAAGATCTCTCCAAGAACAAACTGGCAAATCATCCAGGATGTCACAAAGAACCCCAGAGTAACATCCAAAGATTTGCAGGCCATTCTCACCTTGGCTAGTGCGACTGTTTATGACTCAACTAGCACAAAAAGGCTGAACAAAAATAGTGTACATGGAAGGAGAGTCGGGAGGAAACCACTTTTCTCTATAAAGAACATTGCTGTCATCTGAAGTTTGATAAAAAGCACATAGATGATCCACAAGACTTCTGGAACAATGTTCTCTGGTCAAAGGTAGATTTTTTTTTACCTCAATGGGAAACGTTATGTTTGGGAAAACAAACAAACACTGCATTCGAACAGATGAACCTCATCCCCTGTCAAGCATGGTGGTGGACCACCATTCAACCATGAATTCTGCATTGTATTCTAGAGGGGAATGTCAGGCCATCCGTCCATGAGCTGAAGCTGAACCGAAAGTGGATCATAAGTTGAAGCAGTTCTATAAGGAGGAATGGGACAAAATTTCTCAACCAGAGACTGACCAGCAGTTACAGGAAACGCTCAAGGGGGAGCCACCAGGCAATGAATCTAAAGGTTCACATACTTTTTCACACATGAATATTGAATAATTTGTGGATAAATACATGTTGAAAAAGTATAATTTTTTTTAATTTAATTTGTTTGATCAGGTTATCTTTATCTAGTATTAGGACTTAGATTAAGGTCTAATAATATTTTAAGTTTGAAGTATGTGAAAATCTTTAAAGTTTCACAAAGTTTTTCTCATATATATATATAATTATATATATATAATGTATTGAAAAAAGGCAAAATAAGGTGCGCAAAACTAATTATCAACAATAGTAAAAATTGTGTCAAATGAGTGCTGCCGTAATGTAATGGATGTACACAACACCAATAATATACAAAAATACAAAAGGCGCAAATCAGAGACAACAGGTGGTTAAATGTCTAACAACTGTGGGATAAATACGTACAATATCCTTAGAAGAATCCAGGACGAGATATGATCTATAAAAGAGAAAATGCCAAAATTGTGAAGTACGTTTTATCATATAAATAAAGCGCAAGAAAAGTGGTTACTTACAATGTAGCTGAAATAAACAGGCATGTAAGGATAAAATCCTTTCTGTGACTGCAGCAGAGAGGCTGGTGATGTCAGGAACTCCTCTCAGGTTACACACTGTGCTCACAATCACTGAAGTTCCCTTGGTTGAAAGTGAACTACACAGTCCCAATAGCCTTGAATAAGGCTTTGCAGCACAGGCAGGAGAATAAAATGTCCTTACTTCAGACAGACAGGGAGATCTGTTCGCAGACGAAACCGGTAGGGTGAGGGTCTCTGAACAGATCTCCCTGTCTGTCTGAAGTAAGGACATGTTATTCTCCTGCCTGTGCTGCAAAGCCTTATTCAAGGCTATTGGGACTGTGTAGTTCACTTTCAACCAAGGGAACTTCAGTGATTGTGAGCACAGTGTGTAACCTGAGAGGAGTTCCTGACATCACCAGCCTCTCTGCTGCAGTCACAGGAAGGATTTTATCCTTACATGCCTGTTTATTTCATCTCCATTTCTCTCCCTCTCCCTCTCCATACATACTGTAAAACAAAAAGGCTAGAATACAGCGCCACAATAAAGAAAACAACAAACTTGTATATACCCCAGTGTATTATAAGGCTGGAAAGGTAGATTACGTGCAATAACAATACAATAGATGGAAAAAGCAAGGCAAACAGAATGATAGGTAATGTGCTATAGATATATACCTAACTAAGACAGAAAACAAAAGATCACAAAACACTACATATAGAAAACAATCCAATAAACCTATGGGAAAAAAGGGGGAATAAATGGGATAGGTAAGGGAATGAACAAAGGGGAATAGTGTACCAAATAATAGATAAAAATAAACCAAGTACTGTAGATGATAACGCCAGAGACACCAAGCAGCTCTTCTAAGGGAATACCAACTCCTTCAACAATCTCTAAAACAAAAATAGAAAGCGCGGGCTTCATAGCATAAATCTGTAAAATAGGTTTATTAGTGAACAATATACAAATATATTGATTGATATATTCCTGACGAAGCCTAGCGAAACGCGTTGAATCAGCTGTTCCTGGGAGGACTAGAGGTTTGTGGCATCCGAAGTACTGGCTGTTGGGGCAGAGCTGAACCTTCACAGCAGCTACATCCGCCCTTCCTGCGACGTCAGCGAAAGTGTCGCACGCGGATATGAGAGACGGGACAGGGACTGCAACTGAATCAGCCAGACCCCAGTGATCCATTACCTGCTATTCTCTCCCATAAAACATTTTAGTTTACAAAATGTGAGTGAAACTACTTCATATCTGTGACTATATAATATAATCTCTTGTGATATAACACTATTGTGAGCTCTCTTCTGTTCCTTGGGTAACTTACCTGTGTGGGAGGAGACCTGAGAACATACACTCCAGGGGACTTTATTCCAGAGTTCCCTACGCTGAGGGTCTATACAAGGGCTCTTGTCAGAGAGAGAAGAATCTCTGACACGCTGTAATTCCATAGTGAGAATGTGAGTGAGACCGATACATCCACTTTGTAGATAGAACTATTGTCTTACTGGCTACACCATTATTTATATTTGTATTTTTTTATATATATCCCTATGTTCATCTTATGGCTAGAGTCAGAGAAATGTTCGCTGACAGGACTGTCTCTTGTTCCGCGTGTGATGCTGTGGGAATGCAGATTCATTCTCTAGTTTAGCCCCTGTCCCGTCTCACCTATGTAGTAGCAGCCCCCTGGGCATTTCATGCACATGATGAGGTACACAACATTGCTGGAGGAACAGGTGAACCTTCCTCTGATTTTGTACTCCAGATTCCTATGTGGTATTTGTATTGTGCCCGCTGTGTTGAGCATTGCGCAGGTTTTGCATCTTGCGTCCTGGCATGGTCTTGTCCCGCATTCGGTTGTACTGTTGAATACTTTACTCCTCACCATAATTTTCTTGAGATTATGAGGTTGTCTGTATGATAATAAGGGTGTTTCAGGGAAGACTGTTGCAGTCTTGCATCTTCCTAGAGAATGGGTTGCAGTTCCCTGGCGATCTTGCGTAGGGCTTCTAGGTGTGGGTCATATGTGACCACCAAAGGTACCCTGTCGCTTGTCTCTTTCTGTCTGTATTCAAAGACATCACTGTAACGTACGTGCTCACCACAAACCTGGACCGGACCGCGGGGCTGAGGTGGGGATGTGGAAACACCGACCTTAGACCACAAAGCTGGATCCGGGTTGCGAAATCCGTAGTCATGCATAGCTGGGTCAGGATTGGAGAAAGCAGGGTTAACGTTATCCAGGCAGGGGTCAAGGCAGGCGACCCAGGAGCGGTGGTCGAGGATACAAGCTGAGGTCGTCATCAGGGAATACAACAAAGCTGCTTCAGCGAAGACAGCAGGACTTCAGGGATGAGGGAACAGGAACTGGGAATCCAGTGCTTCAGCACAGAACAGCACCCCGTAGCCGGGTACAGCCGAGAGTGATGGAGACCACTTGAAGGTCACAGGGAGCCACTCTAAGGAGAGGGGTGTGAGGGAATTCCTCCAATGACGGAGCACAGAGACAGAGCTGCACAGGAGGCATCCAGGCTGCAGTGATTGCAGTAGCAGGGGATGCTGATTGCAGAAACAAGGGAGGCGTTGTCTAGAAGCTGCATAGTTCTGTAAGGAAAAGGTTTCAGCAAAACCCAGGAGCGGATTCCTTACAATCACTTCTTGGTATTCTGGTGGCTTTGTGGATTTGCTGGTCTACAATTCTGTGGTTATAGCCACGGTTTATGTAATCCGCTGTCTATCTGCTCTGTCGGAGCATATCCGGTTGTATCAGTATGGCTTGACTGTAGATGGTTGCATGCTTAGTGTGTGTGGGGTAGAAGCTGTTGTCCCTCAAATAGCTGGCTCTGTAGGCTTGCAATATACAGAAGTCTGTAGTTGGTTGTTTTTTATAGTAATGGTGGTGTCTAGTAAATATACTTCGTCCGGAGAATGGGTGAGTTTGAGGATGATGATCGGGTGGAAAGTATTGAAGTTCTCATGGAACTGTATGAGGTCCTGTTCACCAGAGGTCCAAATCAGGAGGATGTCATCGATGTAGCGAAGGTATGTAAGGGGTTTCAAGTGACAGGTGGAAAGAAAGTCACTTTTCAGTTTTGCGCAGAACAGATTGGCATACTGTGGCGCCATGTCATTTCCTAATGTGAAGTAGTTATGGGTCAGAATAAATTCGATGCATTTATTCACTGTCTCTGTGAGTGGCTCCTGCGATCCCAGAAAGTATCTGCGGCTGAAATCCCATCTTTGTGGGAGATGTTTGTGTAAAGTGATTCTTCATCCATTGTTGCTAGTAGTGTTCCTGTTGGGAGGGGGCCAATGGCATTAAGTTTGTTTAGCAGGTCGGTGGAGTCCTGAAAATAGTTGGGTGTGTTCCTGACAATTGGTTTTAGAATGCCTTCCACCCATCCAGAAATATTCTCATTCAGTGTGCCAGATTCAGAGATAAAAGGGCCCCCGGGGTTACCCTCTTTGTGAATTTTAGGGAGCATGTAGAATGTGCCAGATTTTGGGTTAGGTGGTATCAGGTCCAGAATTTGTTCTCTTGTGTGGATTGGGAGTGTTTTAATGATCATGTTGAGTTCTCGCATGTATTTTTTCGTTGGATCCTCCTGCAGTTGGGTGTAATACTTTGAATCAGAGAGTTGCCTGTGTGCTTCCCGCAGGTAGTCTGTGGTGTTCATTATGACCACTGCTCCTCCCTTGTCCGCAGGTTTGATTGTTATGTTGTGGTTGGCCTTTAGAGATTCTATGGCTCTCCTCTCAAACACTGTCAGATTATACGTTTGTTTCCTTACTTTGTCCAGGACGGTGGATTTTACTCTGTGTCTAAAGCTTTCAAATATAGTGGTCCAGTTTGGGGTTGCGTCTAGTTTGTGGGATCCAGTTGGATTTTTGCTTCTTCCTGCTCATGTGCAGCACTCTCCTTCTGCAGTGTTGGCACACTCTTGGTCATGTCTTTCATGGAATAACTCCTTAAGACGCAGTCTTCTGAAGAACTCTTCCAGGTCACTGCACAGCTAAATCTTGTCCATGGGCATGGTAGGGCAGAATATGGGACTCTTTGATAATACGGAAGACTCTGCTTGATTTGGTATGTAGTCTGAGATGTTAATAGTGCAGTCCTGCTGTTGGTGACTGTCCCTGTTTGTATTGTTTGTGGTTGTGCTGGCTGCTGCAGAGTATCTCATTCTCAGCCTCAGTCTATGGAGTTTCTTTTCCTTGTTGCTAATTAGACCCATCAGGAATTTTTCATGGAATGTTTGGAGTCCTCCATGTGTCTTTGTGTATTTCTTGTGTGTTCAGGATGCTGTCTATCGTCTCTTTTCTCTTTCTCCTGCTGCTGTAACAGATGCTAATCAGATGTTTCCTTAATCTTTCAGAGGTCCTGGTACACAGTTGCGAGAATTTTGTGTTGTGTGTTCATAATGGGTTTTTGAAAAGCAGTCCTTTTGGGATCAGATGCTCCTTTTTGCATTTGCTGAGGAAGATGACATCACTGTCTAGTTGTACCTTACCTTTTCAGTAAATCTTTAGCTTCATTTGAGTGTGAGACAATGTGGTATCTTTCATATTTTGATGTAGAGGTATCTATCTATCTGTGTGTGTGTGTGTGTGTGTGTGTGTATGTGTGTGTATGTGTGTGAAATAACGCTATGTACTGTACATAGCCACAAGTGAAGAGGAATAGCATGATATGAAAGAGTATGTGTCTGAGCCATGGCATAGCTGTGTCACTTGTCCAGCAAAGTGAATAAGAAAAGGAAGCCATGATTGAGAAGGAAAAATAGCTGTTTCCTCCATCTAACAAATAAACATTTTGTTTTTCATAATATTGTTACGATACAGTTATTTCCAACAGTGTAATGTTGACACTCTTTATAAAAAAAACAAAACAAGCTTTGGTTAAAAATAAAATAATCTATAGAAGTCGAGACTCCAGAACCAAGATGCTTAAGGAGAATATAAACCCCATGACAGACAATACTATTTATGTATACATTACTGTTGATAGCAGTGGAGAGCCAAATGCATGTCACACGGTACACACCATGCATGCCCTATAAAGCGTATGACCAACCACTGTGAAGATATATCCAGCAACAACAGTAATACTTTGTCTGTTTATTAACCCAAAACCACCAACACTGAGAGGCGTATAAATAAATATGATAGACATGTTTCCAACCTATATATATGTAGCAGGGTACCCTTGCCTCCTCCCTGGCAGTGGTCCCGTCGCACTGGTTCTCCATTTTGGCTTTATTTTTGTTAAATAAAATCATGACACTGTGTAATATGTCATGTGTTGTTGTTCATCTGAGGTTGTATTTACCTAATTTTTTGACTTGCTAAGGAACAGATTTGATTGTTATTATGTCCTGATATGTAAAACCATAGAATTCAAAGAGGGTGTATTTTCTTTTTCACACAACTGTAAATAGTGTGATGCCCACACCACGTTGTAGCATCTTTTAGTCCCAGATAAAGGCAGGAAACGTCGTACTTCTCTTACGTGGGGTTTATTTACAGGGATGAAATCATATGCTAACAGGCCTACCGTCCCTTTAAATCAAAACAACACATAAAAAACACCTATTCCCTTTAGGGAAAGCTAACTACACCATAGCTTTTGCCCTCACTAACTGCATGGCCAGCTAAACTGGTTCCCAAGCCAAAACATGCCCTGGCATGTGCAACAATGTAACACAGTCTCTGCATACAACAATAAAGTGTTTTTCGCTTATCTGTCAGTCCTTTGGAGCAGACGTCCCTGCTTCAGCACGGCCTTGTCGTCCTTCTTAGGGGAACTCAGCCCCACGTTGAGCCCAGAGAAACTCCTCTGTAGGTCCTGTATACCAGCTTCCGCAGCTGGGGAGCACTTCTATCACCCCCCTTCTCTGGGGAAAACAGTCTGTCTGGCAGCTTCCTGTGTCTTTTAAAACACTTCCTCATTCAGTTCATTCATACAGGCTGATTAACTCCATTAGTTAGCAGCTGCTGCTGGCTTCTCTTTGAGGAATGGACACTCTGTGGACTGGAAAGCACACTCACTTCACTGTTCCAGCCCCTAGGGGCTGGAACAGTATCGCTGGTGGAGACTGAGCTTCAGGGGAGAATGGGTAAACAAATAAAAGAGAAAAGATTTTTGGAGCTAAACTGCATTATTTGATTAAAGGCAGTACAGTATGTATGTATGTATATGTTTAACACACATTCCCAGCTAGCTCAAACTCCAACACCCACCACATCATGAATATATATTTATGTCAACAAGAGAGCTACTGACGTGGCAATTGTATATAACAAGAGACAGGGGTTGCCCAATGCTACATCCCATTGACAAAACATATATGATAAAAAGTATAAAGTTAAATACTTAAAAAATAATATTAAATACTTGGTTATTTAGTTAACCCTTTGGCCAAAGCATCATAAGCCTGCATACCAACGCCAAGGTATAACCAAAATAATGCAGGTCCTACACTACACTGTGAACACTTCCTTTTACCTCTGTAAGAGGGGAAGAACCATCATAGGTCCTGTTCCTGCAGCAAAATGAAAAGACCTCCCAAGTTAAAAAGGTGAAGGAGGAGGAGTGAGCTCTGGGGGGAGGTGCCACCAGCCTCCAAACAACTGCTACCAGTCAGAAATTGATTAAAACACATTCCCAGCTAGCTCAAACTCCCACACCCACCACATCATGAATATATATTTATGTCAACCAGAGAGCTACTAAGTGTGGCAATTGTATATAACAAGAGACAGGGGGTGCCCAATGCTACATCCCATTAACAAAACACCTTTTTTAACTTGGTAGGTCTTTTCATTTTGCTGCAGGAACAGGACCTATGATGGTTCTTCCCCTCTTACAGAGGTAAAAGGAAGGGTTCACAGTGTAGTGTAGGACCTGCATTATTTTGGTTATACCTTGGCGTTGGTATGCAGGCTTATGACGCTTTGGCCAAAGGGTTAACTAAATAACCAAGTATTTAATATTATTTTTGAAGTATTTAACTTTTTACCATATATGTTTTGTCAATGGGATGTAGCATTGGGCACCCCCTGTCTCTTATTATATGTATATGTTTAGTTATATAGCGCCCACAGCTGTACTTGGCGCTTTACAAAAGAGACAATACAATACAGGGAATTATAATACAATAAGTGCAACAAACAAAATCAGACAATAGGAAAGGAAATGCCTGCCCCGGAAAGCTTACAATCTAAGGTGATTGGGAGAAGTAGATATTATTATGATATACGTCTGGGTATTGCTACACCTGTAAATAGTTTTTGGTACTGGAAGTTCTGTTAAACTTTTCTTTGGGTAGTTCAGAGAACTATAGAGCTGGTAATCAGTGCCTTGACAGATAAAGCAGAGTATTCAGCTTTTGCCTCTACTGCCCTCTGCTGTGCAACTGTAATAATGCTGTGAATGAGAAATTAATGTGCAAAGTTACTGTACATAGTTACATAATGTAGTAGATGAGGTTGAAAAAAGACGTACGTCCATCAAGTTCAACCTATGCTAAATTTAGACAACAGATACTTTATCCTATATCTATACTTACTTATTGATCCAGAGGAAGGCAAACAAAAAACCCCAGAGTCATATCATCCAATGATATCTCATAAGGGGAAAAATAAATTCCTTCCTGACTCCAAGAATTGGCAATTGGAGTAATCCCTGGATCAACATCCTTCCCATGTTTACTTATTTGGTATATCCCTGTATACCTTTCCTATCTAAAAAGATGTCCAACCTTTTTTTGAACAAATCTATTGTATCTGCCATCACAGTCTCCATGGGTAATGAATTCCACATTGTAACTGCCCTTACTGTAAATAACCCTTTCCTTTGTTGCTGGTGAAATCTCCTTTCCTCCAACCTTAAGGGATGGCCCTGAGTCCTTTGTACTTCCCTTGGGATGAATAGTTGTTTTGAAAGCTCCTTGTATTGTCCCGAATATATTTGTATATAGTTATCATCAGTGTTCGACAAATCACCCAAAAATCTACTCGCCCAACCAAAAAATCTACTCGCCACATAGTCCCACCCCAACCCCGCCCCCAGTCCCGCCCCTAGTCCCGCCCCTAGTCCCGCCCCCAACCCCGCTTTAAAATAAAATATAAATAAAATACATTTAATAAATTCCTAGTCAGAACAACATTTGTGGGTGTGTGTGTATGTCGGATCTATAAATAAAAGCCAGATGTGAATGACTAGTTTCCTGAACCCCTTAACCAGTGTCTGGACGTCCCCGCTTCACAATATCTAAAGCGGCAATCCCGCCTGGGATCTTACCTGATCCGCAGTCCCTCACTATCCAGGTACCTCATTCCCGCAATGTTATAAGTTGGAGGGGAGGTGTTCCCTACCTGTCTTCTGGGTTAGGGGGGATTCCGATGTCTTCCATGTGAAGCTTGAGTCAGATCTGGAAGAATATGCAGTATAAGTTATTTTGGTGTAGTATAGGACAGTTAAGATATATAGGGTAAATAAGATATCCAGATACAGAGAGGGGAGAGAGGAGAGAGAGAGGGGAGAGAGAGACCAGAGAGAGGGGAGACCAGAGAGAGGGGAGACCAGAGAGAGGGGAGATGGGGGAGACCAGAGAAAGGGGAGACGGGGGAGACCAGAGAGAGGAGAGACGGGGTGACTGACTGACTGGGGCAGGGGTGACTGACTGACTGACTGGGGCAGGGGTGACTGACTGACTGGGGCAGGGGTGACTGACTGGGGCAGGGGTGACTGACTGACTGACTGGGGCAGGGATGACTGACTGACTGACTGACTGGGGCAGGGGTGACTGACTGACTGGGGCAGGGGTGACTGACTGACTGGGGCAGGGGTGACTGACCGACTGACTGGGGCAGGGGTGACTGACTGACTGACTGGGGCAGGGGTGACTGACTGACCGGGGCAGGGGTGACTGACTGACCGGGGCAGGGTGGGTGACTGACTGACCGGAAAAGGGGGGGTGACTGACTGGGGGGGTGACTGATTGGGGGGGTACCTCTGGTGTCACACACATACTCCCATACACACATTCACAGTGTCCCATATATATACATACACACACACCCATATATACACACACACTCCCATATATACACAGACACACACACACATATATACACACACACACCCATATATACACACACACACATATATACACACACACACCCATATATATACACACACACCCATATATATATACACACACACACACACCCATATATATACACACACACACACCCATATATACACACACACACCCATATATACACACACACACACTCCCATATATACACACACACACACACATCTCCCATGCACACACACACACTCACTCTCTCTCTACACACCTTACACCTTTGGGAAAGGCCGCGACCAGCACCACCACACTCCCCCCCATTTTAACCCCCCCCCCCCACCCGCCCATCTCCTGCTCCGCGGGGACCTGAGGGGACATCCCCGCTCCCATTTCCCGCCGCGCTCTCTGTCGCGGGACCGGGGGGAAGCGGGGGGGGAAGCAGGGACATGAGGGGGCATCCCCGCTCCCATCACCCGCCGCGCTCTCTGACGCGGGACCGGGGGGAAGCAGGGACATGAGGGGGCACCCCCGCTACCATCTCCATAACTGCGGGCAGCAGGAGTGCCGGGGAGGGGAAGGAGGTGGGGGAAGGCACAGATAATACTTACTGTGTCCTCCATAGGAAAAGAATGGCCGCTCGTTGGGGGCTGGCTCATATAGAGCCTGGCCGCGCGCCCACAAAGCCTGGGAGCGCGCGCCAATCAGCTGTCAGGTAGGGGGAGTTTTTTTTTTTTTTTTTTCAGCCAGCGGGAAGAGAGAAATTTCAGCGCGAGCAGGGAAAATTTAAAAAAACAAACACGTGTGCTGCTTGGGCCAATATTTACTCGCCCGGAGGTTAAATCCACTCGCCCCGGTCGTGTAAATGTATATGATTGTCGAACACTGGTTATCATATCCCCTCTTAGACGCCTCTTTTCTAATGTAAATAAATCTAATTTAGCTAGCCTCTCCTCATAAGTTAGATTGTCCATCCCCTTTATTAATTTGGGGGCTCTTCTCTGCACTCTCTCTAGTTCCATAATGTATTTTCTAAGGAGTGGTGCCCTATATATTACACACACTTTTTCATAATTGCATAGTAGATGAGGTTGAAAAAAGACATGCGTCCATCAAGTTCAACCTATGCTAAATTTAGACGACAAATACTTTATCCCAGGCTTGCACAACATGCGGCCCGCCTGGACTCTCTGTGCGGCCCGTGATGACTCCCTGACTCCTCCCCCCCGCCCCTCAGCCGGCTCTGCAGACACAGGAGGGAAGAAACACATTGTGACACGCTCCCCCTGCACCCGCTCTGCCGAAACAAATGGGAAGGAGTGCCAGAATTGTGAGTGGGGAAGGAGCGCTAGCATTGTGACGCGCCCCCCATCCCCAACCCGCTCTGCCGATACATAAGGAGTGCCAGCAGTTTGATGCGATCCCCCCCCCCCCCCGCACTTCTTACCTTCTTGCCGCTAACACCTTCTGGGGCCAGCTTCCACCACCGTGATCGGGGGCGAGGGGTGGGGGTGACGGGAGATGATGAGGGGTGCGGGTGGATGATGTGAGGGGCGGGGGGGAGAGGGTGATGTGAGTTGCATGGTGGGTGATTTGAGGTGCATGGGAGGTGATTTGAGGTGCATGGGGGGTGATTTGAGGTGCATGGGGGGTGGTTTGAGGTGCATGGGAGGTGATTTGAGGTGCATGGGGGGTGATTTGAGGTGCATGGGGGTGATTTGAGGTGCATGGGGAGTGATGTGAGGTGCAGGGGGGAGAGTGATGTGAGGTGCAGGCGGGAGAGTGATGTGAGGTGCAGGGGGGAGAGTAATGTGAGGTGCAGGGGTGGAGAATGATGTGAGGTGTAGGGGGGAGAATGATGTGAGGTGCACGGGGGGAGAAGGATGTGAGGTGCAGGGGGGTGGGATGTGTGTGGTGTGCAGGGGGTATTGTTTGTTTGATGTGGAGGGGGAGTATTATTGTATTGTATTGTATGTCTTTATTTATATAGCGCCATTAATGTACATAGCGCTTCACAGATGTTTTAATCGAATAAATAACAGATAATATAATTAACAGATCATGGGAATAAGTGCTTTAGACATAAACATAACATTAAGGAAGAGGATTCCCTGCCCCGAGGAGCTTACAATCTAATTGGTAGGTAGGGAGAACGTACAGAGACAGTAGGAGGGAGTTCTGGTAAGTGCGTCTGCAGGGGGCCAAGCTTTATGTATCATGTGTTCAGAATGTTCACAGTGCTATTCGTATGCTTCTTTAAGCAAGTGTGTCTTAAGGTGGGTCTTAAAGGTGGATAGAGAGGGTGCTAGTCGGGTACTGAGGGGAAGGGCATTCCAGAGGTGTGGGGCAGTCAGTGAAAAAAGGTTTAAGGCGGGAGAGGGCTTTAGATAAAAAGGGGATAGAAAGAAGACATCCTTGAGCAGAACGCAAGAGTCGGGATGGTGCATAGCGAGAAATTAGGGCTGAGATGTAAGGAGGGGCAGAAGAGTGTAAAGCTTTAAAAGTGAGGAGAAGAATGGAGTGTGAGATGCGGGATTTGATTGGAAGCCAGGAGAGGGATTTCAGGAGGGGAGATGCTGAGACAGATCTAGGAAAGAGTAGCGTGATTCTGGCAGCAGCATTTAGGATAGATTGTAGGGGAGACAGGTGAGGCAGGAAGGCCGGACAGCAGGAGGTTACAGTAATCAAGACGGGAGAGAATGAGGGCCTGAGTCAGAGTTTTAGCAGTCGAGCAACAGAGGAAAGGGCGTATCTTTGTTATATTGCGGAGGAAAAAGCAACAAGTTTTAGAAATGTTTTGAATGTGAGGGGCGAATGTGAGAGAGGAGTCGAGTGTGACCCTTAGGCAGCGTGCTTGGGCTACTGGGTGGATGATCGTAGTTCCAACAGTAATGTGGAAGGAGGTAGTAGGGCCAGGTTTGGGAGGAAGTATGAGGAGCTCTGTTTTAGCCATGTTGAGTTTAAGGTGACGGAGGGCCATCTAGGATGATAGCAGAGAGACATTCAGAAACTTTGGTCTGTATAGCAGGTGTAAGGTCAGGTGTTGAAAAGTATATTTGTGTGTCGTCAGCATAGAGGTGATATTTAAACCCAAAAGATGTTATTATGTCACCTAGAGAGAGTGTGTACAGAGAAAAGAGAAGAGGTCCCAGGACAGAGCCCTGGGGTACCCCCACAGAGAGATCAATAGAGGAGGAGGAGGTGTTAGCAGAAGAGACACTGAAAGTACGATGGGAGAGGTAGGATGAGATCCAGGATAGAGCTTTGTTCCGAATACCAAGAGTATGGAGAATGTGAAGGAGAAGAGGGTGATCCACAGTATCAAATGCTGCAGAGAGGTCGAGTAATATGAGCAGAGTGTAATGACCTCTGTCTTTGGCAGTATGGAGGTCGTCAGTTATTTTAGTGAGGGCTGTTTCCGTGGAGTGAGCAGTGCGGAAGCCAGATTGTAGAGGGTCTAGGAGAGAATAGGTGTTGAGAAAATGGAGCAAGCGAGAGAATACAAGACGTTCAAGGAGTTTAGAGGCAAAAGGCAGGAGGGAGACAGGTCGATAGTTAGAAAGACAGGTAGGGTCAAGCTTGCTGTTTTTGAGTAATGGTATGACTGTTGCATGTTTGAAGGAGGATGGAAAGGTTCCAGAGCAGAGGGAGGAGTTAAAAATGTGTGTGAGCGTAGGGATTATAGTAGGAGCAAGAGGTTTTAGGAGATGGGAGGGAATGGGGTCAAGAGGGCAAGTGGTAGAGGGAGAAGTGGCGATCAACAGCGACACATCCTCCTCTGAGACAGTGGAAAAAGAGTCAAGGAAGGCAGGAGGAGAGTTAGGAAGAGGAGTAGGATGGGAAGAAGAAACAGAGGGGATGTTCTGACGTATGGATTCCACCTTTTCCTTAAAATAGTCAGCAAAGTCCTGAGCGGAGATGGAGGAAGGAGAGGCAGCTGAGGGTGGTTTGAGTAGAGTATCAAAGACAGAGAACAGTCGGCGTGGGTTAGACTTGTGCATGTTGATTAGTGCAGAAAAGTAGGCTTGTTTAGCTTGCGAGAGGGCAGAGTTGAAACAGGATAGCATAAATTTGTAGTGAAGGAAGTCTGCGAGAGTGTGAGACTTCCTCCAGAGGCGTTCAGAGGAACGAGTGGAGGAACGCAGCATGCGTGTGTGGGAATTTAGCCAGGGTCTAGGGTTAGAAGGGCGAGTGCGGCAGAGAGAAAGTGGGGCATGTAGATCAAGAGAGGAGGACAAGACAGAGTTGTAGTTCCTGACCAGGTTGTCGGGGTCTGTAGCAGAGCTGAGAGAGGAGAGGGAGGAGCATAAAGTGGACTCAAAGTTAGGCAAGTGAATAGAGCGCAGGTTTCTGCAGAACCGGGGTGTAGATGGAGGTGGAGAAGGGGAGAAGCGAGATAGAGAGAATGAGATGAGATGATGGTCAGAGAGAGGAAAAGGGGAAATGGAGAAATCGGAGAGAGAGAAGTTCTTAGTGAAAACCAGGTCTAAGTAGTGGCCATCCTTGTGGGTGTTGGCTGCAGTCCACTGTTGAAGGCCAAAAGAAGAGGTTAGAGAAAGAAAGCGGGAAGCCCAAGAGAGATTGGGGTCATCAATGTGGCAATTGAAGTCCCCAAGGAGAAGAACAGGGGAGTCTGAGGAGAGGAAGAAAGAGAGCCAGGATTCAAAGTGAGAGAGAAAGGCAGAAGGGGGATGAGTAGAGGTAGGTGGGCGATAGATGACAGCCACATGAACAGGGAGAGGAGAGAAAATCTGGACCGTGTGAGCCTCAAAGGAGGGAAAAGCAAGAGAGGGAGGAATAGGAAGGGTTCGGTAACGACAGAGAGAGGAGAGCAGGAGCCCCACGCCTCCACCCCTGCCATCAGTGCGCGGAGTGTGGGAGAAGGAAAGGCCAACCTAGGAGAGGGCAGCTTCCAGAGCAGAGTCAGACTGAGTGAGCCAGGTCTCAGTTATAGCAAAGAGAAGCAGGGAGTGAGAGAGAAAGAAGTCATGTACAGAGAGGAACTTGTTAGAGAGGGAGCGAGCATTCCAAAGGGCACAGGAGAAAGGGAGAGAGGAGGGAGGGTGGCAGGGGATGGGTATGAGGTTGGAAGGGTTGACACCAGAAGGAGTAGAGGTTGCAGTTGGCAGGCGAGGACGAGCGCATGTAGGAATAAGACAGGGACCAGGATTGGGAGAGATATCCCCAGAAGCAAGGAGGAGAAGCATGGATAGAAAGAGGATGTGTGAGGATGATTTGTAAGGGTGTGTTTTAGTGCAGGGGATATAGCTGTGTGGTGTCAGAGGACGCAGGTAAGAAAGGAGTTCATGTGAAAAGAGAAGTGGTGAAGGAAGGAGAGATGGAGATATATGAATAGAGTTAGAGACATACTGAGGCTGTTAAAAGAAATGCATAATTTGAGAAGAAGTGAAGTCACAGCAAATATAAATGGTAAAGGCAGCATCACAGCAGTAATGATGCAGTCTGGTATAGATGATATTCTCCTTTCCAGCATAGTTCAAATGCAGGAATCAGGGCCAGATGGGGTGTGCACTTCTTCTGAACTTCCTTTTAAACTTCAGTTGTTCAGTAGTCATGCCACTTATAATGGGCCACTTGGACATGGGCTGCAGGAAGACTAGCTGTTCTGACTGGGTTTATATAGGCCTAAAAAGTCACCTGACAGTGTGGTTCTGTCTGCTTAATTAGCACATCTGAGGCACATTCAAACAAATGGTTTTCTACACAGGGTGTTCCCTGCCTATGTGGCAACACTTAATTTGATTAGGGGTAGACAGAAAACAGCATTCAAATATGGTTTTTACCTAGCATTGGATCACTTGCATATACTATATAATACACACAGCAAAGGCTTCAATGATGATTTAGAGATGGTTTTTACCATGTGTGTGGGTGAGGGGGAGAGATGGGGATATGAGAGATAGATGGGGAGTATCGCAAAGGTTGATAGTGAGGGGTTCTGGGGGAGATATGAGGATGATGATGAAGGGTGCTGGGGGAGATATGAGGATGATGATGAGGGGTGCTGGGGGAGATATATGAGGATGATGATGATGAGGTGCTGGAGGAGAGATGATGATGATGATGATGATTTTACCCGTGCGGCCCAATTTTTTTTTCCTTGGAGGCCCTTCTTACTTTACGAGTTGTGCAGGCCTGCTTTATCCTACATTTGTACTTACAGTACAGTACACTACACTTTGTGTTAGGAGATTTTTATTCGGGGGGGTGGTTAAAAAATTATACATTTTGGGTCGCCTACATAAATAGGTAGAGTTAGGGTGAGTATATATTACTTTATTTATAAAATAACCATAAATATACATATATAGTGCAGAATAAATGAGTTCTTCAAAATTTGGTGATACCTTTTTTATTGAACTAACAATTTATGTCATAGGACAAGCTTTCGAGAGTTCTCCTCTCTTCTTCAGGTCAAGCAATACTGATATACACAGGAATCTATGGCTAAAACAGTGTAGAGAAAAAAAACCCCAGATATGTACTGTAGATAAGGTAGGGTGATGAAAGTATTTGAAGCCAGGGGAGGGTGACAAGGAAAGGTGTGGAGGGGGAGGGGGAGGGATGCTGTGGAGGGAACGGGGGAGAGAAAGTGTGGATAAGAATAGAGGCAAGCAGAGACAAACAATTTTGATAGGGTGTGAGAAAATCCATGCCCGCATTAAGTCCTTTGGTTTTGGTGTCAAAGAGTCTTATCATTCTCCCCCGTTCCCCCACAGCATCCCTCCCCCTCCACACCTTCCTTGTCACCCTCCCCAGGCTTCAAACACTTTTAACACCCTACCTTATCTACAGTACATATCGTTTTTTTGTTTTTTTCTCTCTACACTGTTTTAGCCATAGATTCCTGTGTATATCAGTATTGCAAAGTATATAGCAAATAGTGAGAGCAAGCACAGTGCAAGATCAGCTGCAAGAGGTGAGACCGTTACCATCTCCCACTGTGCCTGCTCCCACTGTGACTCTGTCTGCTGTCGTTTCTGCTGTGTGTGAGCGTTCCAGCAGCAGGTCTAAAAGCAACTGGCTTTCAGTGGGTATACATAAAATTCTCCCCCATCCATCTCAGCTGATCTGTACCAGGAGTCTGTGTGTAAAGATACCTTTACGTGAATTTTACTCTTTATGTCTTGTAAGCGTGTATTATCTACCTTACATTTATTTAAATACATTTTATTTCATCTGCATCATACGATAACGCACTAGGGGAGTGCGCTTTTTTCCTATACAGTACTGGTTTGGGAGTGATTCTCCCGTGGGTGAGCAGCCCCCCTCCTACATTTGGATTGGATCTGGCTATTGGGAATCTTTCCATTTTGTTTTTCTAATGAATACCCTTTTTCACTGGACTTGTGTTTGATGGACAGAACTCTGGGATTTGTACTTGGTACTTAGAGATAAGTGTATTAGTGCATGACCTGTATGTGCTAGCGCTGCTTTGTTTTTGGTTTTGTGTGTGTATATGTATATATATATATATATATATATACATATATATATATATATATATATATATATATACATATATACACAGCAGAGGGCAGTAGAGGCAAAAGCTGAATACTCTGCTTTATCTGTCAAGGCACTGATTACCAGCTCTATAGTTCTCTGAGCTACCCAAAGAAAAAGTTTAACAGAACTTCCAGTACCAAAAACTATTTACAGGTGTAGCAATACCCAGACGTATATCATAATAATATCTACTTCGCCCAATCACCTTAGATTGTAAGCTTTCCGGGGCAGGCATTTCCTTTCCTATTGTCTGATTTTGTTTTATTTATTTATCAAATATTTTACCAGGAAGTAATACATTGAGAGTTACCTCTTGTTTTCAAGTATGTCCTGGGCACAGAGTTAAGACAAATAATACATGGTTACAAATACAGTTACATAATGAGCAGGGTACACATTATATATAAGACATTGCATGCACAGTTTGGCACGCTTATTGTATTATAATTCCCTGTACTGTATTGTCTCTTTTGTAAAACGCTAAGTACAGCTGTGGGCGCTATATAAATATACATACTGTACCGACTTTAATCAAATAATGCAGTTTAGCTCCAAAAATCGTTTCTTTGTTTACCCATTCTCCCCCGAAGCTCAGTCTCCACCAGTGATACACACATATATATATATATAAATATATATAATCACCATATATATATATCTATATATATATATGTGTGTGTGTGTATGTGATTTGCAATTGAGTAAGGGTTAATATTAACTCGCTGGTTCCTTGCAGAGGAGAAAGGGGGGTTGGCTAGAGTTACCAGCCGTGTGTATTAACCCTGGTTGCATATCGAAGTCACGTGCTCACTTGTGTGCTGTTCGTGGCGGTGATATATTGGGACGTCTTGAGGAGAGGTACAACTCATTTGGGGGAGCTTTCCGGGGGTGAAGAGTATTGTATTGTATTGTATGTCTTTATGTGTATAGCGCCGTTAATGTACATAGTGCTTCACAGTAGTAATACATGTGGTAATCAAATAAATAACAAATAATATAAATAACAGAACATGGGAAGAAGCGCTTCAGACATAAACGTAACATTTAGGAAGAGGAGTCCCTGCTCCGAGGAGCTTACAATCTAATTGGTATGTAGGAGGAACGTACAGAGACAGCAGGAGGGCATTTTGGTAAGTGCTTCTGCAGGGGGCCAAACTTTATCTATCATGTGAAGGTGAAATAAGGATACCTGGCGCTTAAAGAGTCACTGTGTCCATAAGAAACAATCCAATCTTTAAAGAGTGTCTCAAAGTCCAAAACTTGAAGTGGATGGCTGTAGTGTTTCTTTACTGCTGCTGCTCTTCAATACACCTGAAATTGATAGAAGGGTACACCATTGCGCAGTACTACTGATGTTTGATGTTAACCCCTTAATATCAACTTCCCCAGTGTGGACTGAATACACTTACAGGAGTGTCTTTTTCAGGGTACAGTGGAGACAATCTGTGCTTTATTCCCTTTTTGTTCTTATGTACCACGAATCCCCTGGGTATTTCCTTTATCTCTTGGGATTTCGTGATTCCCAGAATCACCCGAACTCCACGAGCCCACAGATAAGGAAAGTGAACAATTGCAAAAAAGGGGGGTCACAAATTTATTTAAAAACGGCTTAAACAAGCCTGACAAAACCGACTGAATTAGCCTGCACTAAAAACCAGTGAATGATTACTCACATGTACTCACATGAATACATGCGTTTCAAAACGTCATGAGGATGCCGTCCGCAGCTTGTAATGTGCCTCCTGTGCTTGCTCCGGATAGGAAGGGCTCTCTCACAGCATATCTTCTCCGGTTAGGTGTAATTAGAGTCTCTCCCCCACTCGGCTGCGTTCCGGTTTGTAGCCAAGGGTTCTGGCAGACTCCTCACCTCTCAAGCCACAGAGACTGCACTGCACTGCTCTCACGGGATCCTAACTCCTCCCACCCTAACGCGTTTCGTGACGTAGGCACGCCATTTTCTCAAAGGAATGAGGAGTTACAGCTGATCTCTCTTTAAATACCCTCTAGAAGGTGATTAACCATTCAAGTGATAAATTAATATGTATCACATGTTGGTGTATACTTGTCCGCTATATATATATGGAGGAGGCAGAAGAGGGAGCACGGGGCCCCCAAAGGTGTGGGGCAACAAGGCAACCGCCTTGCTCTCACTATTTATTTGGGAGATCCAAAATGTATAATTCTTAAACTGTCTCCCTGAAAAAAATCCCCTCAATACATCTCATGCATTTTCCTACCAACCCCCCTGACAATCATAGCCAGGAGTGTCGTCTAAAACAGGGGTGCGCAAACATTTTTCCCTGCGCTCTCTGCCTGCTCTCCCCACTGCTCGCACATCTCCCCCCCCCCTCCCTTACCTTGTCTCAAGCGTCAAATGACACAGTGGGATCATGTGACGATACGTGACCCCGTGGCGACATTTAGCACTGCGTCGCCATACCAAATGACACTGCGGTTCATGTGACATCACGTGACTCCGCAGCGTCATGACGCCGCATTGCCATGGCAGCGCGTCGCCCGAAAGCCACCTGAGTCAAGGTAAGGGAACTTGCAGAGACCTCTGCATTTAGTTTAAATGCTTTCGGGAAGAGCGTGGGGCCTCTGTAAACGCCGCACCCCCCCCCAAAAAAAACCTGATCTAAAAGACTTGTATACTGTACATCCATGATTTAAAATCCTACAATATTAACCTAGGGTGCAAGAGGGTCTCTGAAAGTTGTAGTTCAGATGCTTTAGCACCGTTGCTGTCTGGGTTGCTAAACACATGCTTTTTTTTTTTTTTCCAACAGAGGACGTGCTCAGTAAAGATGCAGGAGAGTGCGCCATATGCCTGGATGATCTACAGCAGGGGGACACTATAGCAAGACTACCTTGTCTATGTATATATCACAAAGGGCAAGTATGCTTCACTTTACTTCCTCACTAAGTGACAAGTCTCGGGGTATTTTATTACTTTTGGGTTAGTCAACACAATACTATCTAAAATTCATAAGATTTCCAAAGGATTCCCAAGCACATTTTTTGTATCAAATTAGAACTGGCGCTACTGTATGTTTTTAAATTAGGAAGATGCCACATTTAGCATAATTTCTTTTTGTTTTTGTTTTACAAATAGTAGTATTGTCAAATATCACCACTTCACAATGAACTAATTATTAATGTTTCAATTATTTGCATCATTAATTGCAGTGTATATACACTTTCGCTAAGACCACTATCTTATCACTATCACGTACCCATTAGGTTGTGCTTGGGCTTATTCCCATATCAATTTGTTGGTTCCATTAGTACACTATCTTTGAGTTTGGTTTATTAGCTTTGATTTTAGGAGGTTATTATTTAGGGTGAGGGAAGTACCTTTGCTCCTACAGATCATAGGGAACGGGCCTGAAGAATGGGCTCACCCCCAAAACATTGCCCCCCTCGTGGTCCTTTATTCTGTTTTTCCCTTCCTCCCCCCCTCCACGCTCCTCTCCCTCCCCTCCACGCTCCTCTCCCTCCCCTCCACGCTCCTCTCCCTCCCCCTCCCTCATCTCCCCTCCCTCCTTTTCAACTTTAGTTATCCCTTGTACGGGTATGTTCAGCAGCTTCCCAAATATAGGGCAAAAGCCTGAACCCTAACAGAGCAACAAAAACAAATAATATGGGATATAAAATACAAATTGTATTGGTTTGGTGCTACTTTAACCCTTTCAGTGCTGGAGGGTCGTGCCACGGCCCCTGGCTCTCTCCGGAGCGATCATGTGATGCTGGTTCAGCCGTGGCGGTCAAATGTGCCAGGTAGCGCCGGTGTCGTAACCGATCCGGATATACGGATCGCGTATAACCCCTATAAAAACAGGCAAGAGGCAGTGCCATGGAGAGGCACTTTCATTGACGTACACTATATGTCATTAGGGCACTGAAGGGGTTAAAACAGTAACTTCCCTAATTCCATTTTTCTTATTGGCCAACCTTGTCCGAGTATCCCCTTGAGTAGGACCATAGTGCTCTCACTAGCAGGACACCCCCAGGTTCTACACATACGACTTTCTGACTCCCCAGCACTTCTGTGCTCACCCTCTTTGCTCAGATGGCCCTGTAGGAAACAAAGGGATGTAAAAAATAAAAAAAAAGTTATTTCTTTAGATGTATCTTTTTATTTGTTAGTTGTTCAATTTGTTGAAAAACGCAATAAGTCTGTCAATTGGGTGGGGGGTGGGAGGGAGGGGGTTGGCAGAGGGGGGATTGGCAGGGGGGGAATGACCGCCGGCTACATCGTGCCTATGAGTCGAAGAATACGTTGACGCTTGATGAGTTGCGTTACATTAAAACTTAGTGCCATTTACCTGACTTAGATCTGCTTGGACCGTGGGGTTCCTGCAGCCAACAGTGGTGACCTGGTCCGTGTCGGAGACTTTTAGTACTTTCCAGAATGCCATTTAGTGGTTATTTTCAGAAATCTCTGCGCATATTATTTTAC
Organism: Ascaphus truei; assembly: GCF_040206685.1. Taxonomy (NCBI): domain Eukaryota; kingdom Metazoa; phylum Chordata; class Amphibia; order Anura; family Ascaphidae; genus Ascaphus; species Ascaphus truei. Next base: position 374,105,256 of record NC_134484.1, on the reverse strand, counting down.
AGCCATCTTTTGCTGAAGTTGGGGTGAAGAAGTAAAAGCAATTTGTAAAACCAAACAAATCTAAATAGTGGGGGGTTGTACTTTTCTTAAACTAAATTAATACTTTTGGCCAGTTCTGTAGTCTTTTTTTGGACATTGCATGCATGACATGGGAATTTGTGGACAATGTTATAATTTTTGGAAGTACTTGCAAGTACCAAAAGGGTGGTGTTATTTATATACAGGTATTAGTGATGTAACTGCTCAAATATATCTCAGTGTAGACATAGACAGGTGTTCCACTATGGTTATATAATGTTAATGTAACAAAAGTCCAAGGGAAGACAGCAAGAGATACGCTTTTAGCTGCCTGCACACTAAATATCCAGTTGGAAGTAATATGTCAATGTGAAGTACCTCAAGTAGCAATGGATTTAGTTAAAATATAGCTTTTAATAGATATTGTCTAAAATATTAACAATTTACAAATGCGATAAAACTATCTAAAATCAAAATGGAGGTAGGAGAGCGTGGTGATTTTAGCTAAAGACTGCAACCAACAGTCTACTTCATGCTGGAAGCTTGCACCCAAAGTCTTTGCTTAATGGAATGCCAGTGGGACAATATCTTCAGAGTTGAAGAAACTGCATTGATGTCGTTGAATTTAAATCACAGGCAAATTACCTACTTAGAAGATTTCAATGTAGAGGCTATTCAAAATCCCCTCTAAAGTGGGCATACAAGAGAGCCTTACACTGTAACAGATTATTGTAGCATAATATCAAACATATATTTTGCTCTGTGATGGTGATCTGTATAAGATACTGCCTAATCAACCTACGATCACGTGCAGAAAAACTCGTAGTCTAAATGTCATCTTAGTCCATAGCCACTTTCAAAGACCACAACAAAAAGCATGGCTTACAACACAAACCACAGGATGTTACAAGTGTGGTGCATGCAAATCGTGTCAACATGTAATAACCACAAAGAAGTTCCAGAACATGGATCAATCCCAATGCTATCGGATTAAAAACTTTATCAACTGTAAGACGAAAGGAGCCATATATCAAATAATTGTACCTGCGGAGTACAATATGTGGGAAAAACAATGACAGAATTTAGAAGAAGGATTCTTGAGCACATCGATTCTGTAAAAAAATTACTTGATACACCCATAGCAACACATTTGAACAACTTTCACAGAGGCAACTATGAGAGCATGTATGTATGTCTCCGCCAAAGAGATAAAAGGGTGCACTAGGTAAAAATCAATGAGTGAAATACAAATAGATACAGGCTTTGTCACCAAACATGGGGCAAAGCCGTGGAACCCAATTGTGTGCACTCGCCTTTAGTCAATGATAATGTAGTGTAAAATCAGACTATGCAAGGACTACTACCAATAATGACTATATTAATGAGACAAAATATTTCCCTTGTACTAATGACAGCAGATTGATGATAAATTAAAATACTTTTAATATTAATTACAAAAAAATAATAGGGGGTTGTCGGACAAACAGATAACTAATACAAACACTTAAATGGTCTCCATACGTGGCCTGTATACTCGACTGGCTGTGAAGCACTCTAAATCGAGTATTAGAACCACAATAGTCCCCCTGTGCTGCAGAGACTGTGCGTATGTGGAATAGAGCCTGCTCAGAATAACGCTGAGATATCTCAAAGACTAGCATTCAAGGACACACCTTTTAATGACATGAATCAATCTGAATTACAATTTATGGAATAGCTTATTTCACTACTGGCCGAGAATGAGAGGGATCCCACATTGCACCATTTACTGACTTAAGGGCTAAATTATTCTTTGTACCGCCTCCTAACATCTGTGCCAATGTGGAGGTGTTTATCCAACTAGTAACCAGAGATCTTGAGAATATTCCATCCTCAATTGTCAATAGTAACCTGAACTATATAGAAGGTAAAGCACTTAAGGAGCTGCAGGATGACACTACCATAATCATTAAACCATCAGATAAAGGTGGAAATATTGTCATCCAAACAAGAGATAACTATATTAAAGAAAATGTCAGGTTACTATGAGATTGAACAAGCTATTCAATATTGGATCTAGATCCAGCCTTTGAATATCGCAAGGATCTGGTAACAATATTGAAAGAAGGTTTGGATCAACAGACTGAGTAAGAAAGAGTATAACTTTATTCTTGGCCCGGTACCATAGATAGCTACGTTTTATAGTCTACCCAAGTACCCACGGTCCATAAGAACAAATCACCCCCACCTGGACATCCGACAGTATCTGGCATTGACAGTGTAACCCAGAATGCCAGTGTCTATGTGAACAAGGTATTACGACCCTTTGTTAACAGCTTACCATCACATATCAAAGATACTAGGTGATGTCCTCAGGTGTTTGGAGGGCATCTCCATTGGGAATGATGTTATACTGGTAGGGCTTCAGACATAAAAGTGACATTTAGGAAAAGGAGTCCCTGCTCCGAAGAGCTTACAATCTAATTGGCAGGTAGGAAGAACGTACAGAGACAGTAGAAGGGTGTTCTGGTAAGTGCTTCTGCAAGGGGTCAAGGTTTATGTATGAGGAGTATAGTATCAGCCACGGAGCTAATCATATGCTTTGTTAAGCAAGTGTGTCTTAAGGTGGGTCTTAAAGATGGATCTTTAAAGAGGAATCTTTCCTTACAATTATACACTGTCGGTTTGCACTGGATTGATACTAAGTACATTGCTGCACCCAGATCCATTGAGCAATTCTGTTCACAGAACTTTTCAATTCACACAGCCACTAAAGGTATACTGTACTGTGTACCGCTCAACAGTCAGTGTCGCTGTCTGTGGGTCATTCTTTGTACCCCATGTATTTTATTTATTATGTACTAATAAACTGTTTTTTAATTTCACCCGTTACGCATTGAGTCCGTCTAGGGTTTCTCTAGCAACAAACGCATTAATTAAAATTGCTCTCACACAATTGCTTTCATCTATTCTTTTCCCTGCAACAGTGCTAATACAGTTAAGCTCCTATGTATGAGTTTGAGTGCATGTAAACGGTGGGCTTCCTGGCCCACTACATCCATCTGGATGCAGTGTATCTCAGAGTTCTGTTTGTATTCAGTTTATAGGAATTGACCATATCCACAATATAAAAGACAAGGCAATCTTCATATTGCTCTGCTCAAGACAAGCAGAAGGGATATGTAAGCTTAACACCTTATATACAAATGGTTTAAATGACGGGTTCACCGTCACCCCTATCATCTAAGTCTTATTTATGAATACAGTATGTGTAGAATATGTAAGTTCTGCCTCTCTTTGTGCCATAAGAAACACAATTTGAACAATATATTCAAAATAAATGTAAAAAAACCTCTCTACCCTACACAAGAACAAGGTACAAAGAAATGGACATTATAATTTATTAATATGAAATCTTAGAAAGAGTGACTACCTAATTCTGAGCAATCTGTATTGAAAAAATACAATGTATTTGATTTCAACAATACTGCATCTTAGTGATGATAAAAAAAAGCCTGCTCTATAGAAAATAAACTAAGGACAACAGAACCAGCACAAGAGGCAACGTTCTGTTGCCATGGCTATCGATTGGCTGCTTTTCGTTGCCAGGGCAACGATACACTACTTATACCCTGGAAATCGAGGCAGTTGATTCCCTTGAAAAAGCTCCATTAGGGAGTGAAACGCACGTTGGGGCACATGACTTAGCAGGACGTGAGACGTCACAGGAATTGGAGCGAAGAGTTAGACTTAGAGGGAAATACAGTGTTCTTAGGAAAGACCCCTTTGATACTAAATAAAATAACAAATCATCGTTACTACTGAGTCTTCCTAAGTACTATTTGATTTACTAGTGCAAGATAAAACCTAGACACTTTGATGTATACAGGTGAACTCTGGAGCTACTTTAGCCCAAATCACCACTCTCTCTGCTACCTATATTTTGAATTTAGATTAGTTTTCTTGATTAAAGCAAGTATTTGAAAATTGTTAATATTGTAGATAATATTTATAAAAAGATATCTTCTAACTAAATCCATTGCCTCTTGAGGCACTTCACATTGACATATTACTTCAACATGGACATTTAGTTTGCACACAGCATAAAGGGTGTCTCTTTCTATCTTCCTTTGGACCTGTGGTTTTATTTCTAAGAGACTTCTGGTTATCATTGCACCTGTATTTATCTGGTTGGAAACTCTCAGGAATTGAGGAAGTGGCCGGAAGACCACTTAAAAGCTGATATAAATATGTTTGTGTTCCAGTAAGACCTTTTATTTCTCTTTATTTAGTGTTTAGCCCCAAAGCGTTCTCTACTTGTAACTATTTTTTTTGGGGGGGGGGGGAAGAACGGGGCTGCAATTTTCCCCATAAGGAAACATATATTTTTTTTATCCATTATTTAATACATGAGTTATTTGCTCAAATTACAATAAGAATATAGAAACGGGGAACTGAATGTTAATTTGCATTGCTGTGATTTTATTTGAAGAGATGTCACCTGTTTAAAGTAAAGTCATTTGGTATACTGTAGTTTAAGGAGTGAATAACCATTAAATCTCTTCACACTATAAGAACCGTTGAAGCAACATGTATAATGCCATATACAGCATAGTGTTTCTTGAAAAAAAAGTCTTATCATTCTGTTTTTTCTTCTACTTTGCAGATGCATAGATGAGTGGTTTGAAGTAAATAGGTCTTGCCCTGAGCACCCTTCAGACTAAACTACCATAGTCCTGTATTATAGGTAACTATTACTTTATTTCAGTTATTGACCTATTTTTTTCTGTTATTTAGATAAAGTGTATAAATAGGTCTGGTTATGGGAAAATTATCATTGTGAATGGGAGATATTCTCAGTGTCCAGCTACAAACAACAAGGGAGACAGATCTGGTGAGGCATGGAATGCCCGCCTCACGTTATAACTAGATACGTAGAATATGCAGCTACGGATGATTGCTACCGATTATCTGAACTCTTTCTCGCAGTGACAGTCCAGCTCTCTCTCATACATTTACAGTTTAGTAACCCCTTTTGTATTTAATGGGAAATGTGTTTACATTTCAAAATAGGACTAGAAAGTAGAGTGTAACATTCACTTCTTAAGACTGTTTCCCAGAAAAGTCAGAATTGCAAGAAACATGAAGTGAAACCTAGCGGTCACGTACAGTACACCTGTGACCTGGATATTGGACCATGCTTAATACACAGCTATCTAGCTGACACACTTTTCACCTTCCGCTAAGGTCCCTTAAATGAACAATATCTCTCCCAATCCGTCTCAATATGCCATATGCCACAGACAACAGTAGATATGCACCCAGGGTTAATGCACGTGGCTAAACTAACCCAACTCACCTTTCTCCTGCGCAAGGTACTTCAAATTAGTTAATATCTGCTAGAGTCTATGGTCCCTGTTTATTAAAGAAAAAGCTATGCACTTAACACACAAAAATCTGTTATAGCAAAATGTGGCAGAAAATGTACTTTATGCGCTACAAAGCTTGCAAAGAGTTCATGCAGAGCCCAAAGCATTACTTATTAAAGTTTTATTTTAATATATAAAAATACATTGCTTAAGTTACAGAAAAAGATTATTACAAGAACATACAGTTATAAGAAATGCAGACCAGTTTCTTAAAATAAAAGGATAAAACATAACCAGAAATCCCTACATTATATGTAACCATATGTGATAGGTTATTCACAGAGAGGTCACTGGCGCAGAAAGATGAACATTTACATGTGTGATCCCAAACACACCTCCGTGAAATTCGAATTTTCTATTCAAACATGCCAACATTTATGCGCAGAACTTCTTGTATTGAAACACACGGGAAAAAATAAAAACCTTTCTTGACGTTTAAAGTCTGACTCAATATGTAAAAGGCCTCATATCTTAATTTCTCTAATACTTAGACAGACGTGAGTCGTAGGAATAGGTTCAAGCGAGTTTGCTGAATGTAACAAGACTAATTTTGACTGGCTTGCTCTGAAATTTGAGAGACAAATGGATATCTGTCCCTAGCCACCTCCCGAACATGAATGGTTTGGCTTTATTGCATCCGTCTAATTGCAACCGTTTCGAATATCTATACGTTATTGTTCTGAATAGATGTCATCCCAGGATAGCCTCATTTTTAATATAGCCCTCCAGCTTAAGTGGTGACCTGTTCGGACCTCTCTCTGGGATGCACAGGGGATAGTGCAAGAATGTAAGGATTTATTTGAGGCTGACAAGCCCGATCATCTACAGCCTCCTAAACTATACATATCTCACTCTTAGTGGCCATCAGTGATAGCCCCCAATTAAGCCCTCTTTGTAGATCAGCACAGACACAGGAAGTGTTTCGACCTGTCATAAAAACAATTATTGTATTTTTAACACTTTCTAACCAATGTTAAACCCCCTGAAGTACCAGATTGATTAAAATACTTAATACCGTCCGCAATTTTTATTGCAGTAGCCATTGAGAATGCATTCCTTTGCAATGTATTGGTAGCCTCGGGATTCAAAGGGATTCGCTTATTTTCAGACACAGGGTTTTGTTTAACGGCCTATTAAATAATTATATGGTAGAAAAGCGTGATATCTCAAAACACTTCCCCGCCTCTCAACCCCCCTCCCCAACACACAAACACGTTGCATCGAAAGCGCTGTTTAAAGCAGATTTCTATGAGATAACGTGATTTGTATAGCTAATGTAATCGCAAACCACTTATGAATACCTAATTCTTAGTAAATGCAGCGCAATTCCGAACAAATATTGCTGCAATTCCCCCAAAAATGATAATGCCAGTTATCTACCAATTGTGTCCTCTGTTTTGGCTCGCTGTAGGTTGACTTCTCTGCTTCTACAAACCGAATAGCCCAAGGAGAAAGCCTATAACTGCACCGGATGCTCCGGGAACAGGCGTTTCAAAGGATCTTCATTCATATCGCTGCGGATTTGGGATACCAAATAAAGGACACAATGAAAATGAATGTATTCCAGAGAAGACAATGGATTGCCTCAGAGATCAGTGTGCCAAACATTCATTATAGGGACGCACAGGGATTGTTCAACATGCTGCACATACTGTAAAAAGTATATATATTTGCCCCACCATTCCTGTTAATGAACCTTTTATATATGAAGGCCAAAGTTAACACATCTCCTAGCATTCATTTTTTGGAGGGTTTTTTTTATGCTGTATACTGCTGGGAGACGATAAAGGTTGTAATTTTTGTTTTTCTCACGTGAAGTTTATAAAGATTCTAATATAAAATGTTAAACCGGGACGAGGACATTTCTAGCCATGTTTTTATTTATTTTTTTTAAGCTGCCAAACTTAAAATTAAGACAGTTCATTGTTTCACTTGGTTTGTTATACTTTATATGGGGAGACGTGGAATTGTAAATGTGTCCTTGCTCCGGTAAGAATCGCATTACCTCTGACATTCTAACGCCAGTGCAAGAGCACAGGCTTATCAATATATCTAGAGCTGCCACTGGATGTCTCAGCTTTAATACTCTTTATACCGACACGTATCTGTGACTGCTTTTCATATAACCCTTTCATCTCCAAGAGCTTCGTTTTTGTGCGCATGACTGGCACAAGATCGGCGACGAAAACCTTTGACTTTTTCTAGACGTTACAAATCATTCGGAAAATAAGCCATCAAAGTGCAATTAAAAAGCCAAGCAAGTGTGCTGATTGTAGGAAAGCATTGGTCTGGTGACGCAACGGGTGCGAAACGCGGGTTGCAGAAGACTTGATGATATATTTCCTAACGTCGCTTTTTTCTTGTAAAGGACTATAAAAAGAAAAGTAGACACTCTCTCAGATCCACCCCACGTTGACCTCTAGCTAGCATAGGCCAGTACATGGAACCCGTCATGTTGTCACACACGTGTGCTGCACTTAATCCTTTTGCTGCCAGGCGCACTGAAAGTGCATTACTGATCCCTGTGACAGCAAAGGGAGGTTTAATTAAAATTGAAATAAATACAAACGTGAATTGGCTGGTAAGGGATTTTGTTTTTGCAGACATATCAACGTCACTAGAAAATTAAAGTAGACTCACTACTTTTCTGACAGCAAGAGAAAACATGTATGTGATGTTAGGATTTTAAGTAGCTTCCCCTTTGTCTCCTCCAAAAGATGGAAATCAGTGAGATTTGGGGGGTTCTGGCCCAATGGAGGCATTTTACTGGAGAGGTTTTATTAGTGAGACTCCATTGACATCTGTCAATATTTTAATAATCTGTGACACCAAGGGTTTACGAACATTTTTAAAAAGACCTATTTTTATTCTATGTAAGCCAAACTAGCCTAGCTATTTATTGACCAATAAAACATGGAAATGTTTAGATGAAGTCGATTGGTGAAAGTACTCAGAGTACCAGAGCTTAACCTGGGGTTATCAGTGATGGCCCAATGAAATTATATGTGCATATTATATAGGTGACAGTGCCCAGACCTACCTGGGGCCCTGGTGTCAGATTCAAAGAGGACCTCAGAATCTTGAAATATCCCGCGAGTAGCAGAGAAAGGGGATATGAAGTTCACCTTGCATTTTTCTCATACATTTACTAAATATGAGATATGTGGTATACGATACAGTTCAGAAGAAGGTGAAGTATATACTTTTAACCGGTGGGTTTTGTTGTTTAAGTTAAGACCAAAAACGAGAGGTTGGTCTATGTTATATCTCTATCTGTTTTCTTATACAAAAGTAGAAGTTGCATTGGCAAAAGTGATGTGGACTTTTGCCAACGCAACTTCTACTTTTGGATGAAGAAAAATATTAAATTACTGAATATTTTTTAATGGTAGAGTCTATGAAATTATGATGCTAAACATCACTGAGACAGACTCCGATTCAGTTGACAGGGTCTACTGCTTGCAAGGTACCCCCTTTAATGCAATAACGTGTTTTCTTCAAATATGAGATGTGATTACTGTGTACTGTGACACTCCAGGGGTACAGATCCCTTCAGACAACCTCACCCCTTTGCATACAAACACTTTGGGCCTAATTTACTAGGTGGTGTTAAGTTGTAAGGCACGTTACACCCCGTTTAATTAAAGGGACCAAAAGGTGCCTTATGGCTTTGCATTACTTGGTAAATATGCATCACATGAAGTACAGCCAAGCTTGGAAACTCAGGGATGAAAGGGTTAATGTCATTGTGTGTCCTCTGTGTTACTGGTTATGGACAATAAATGCAACACAACATGATTTTGCAGCTATGCAATTTTTTGTTTTCAATGAAAATAATTGTTTTGTTTTTTTTTTACTGTTAAATTCATTTTACTTTACGGGTAACTGATCCTTTTCAGCCATCACGGTGCAGCGAAACATGTTTCAACAAATGGTTGTACACCTGTAAATGTTGAAATGGAAGATTTTGTGTAACATTGTAGACTTATGAGAACAAACAAAGAATTGCATTGGGTCTCTCTTATCAACTGCACCAGATTCATCCATGGAACAAATCCCATTCCTTTTAGTTTAATTACTTATCGTTGCTAAATGTTGGATGTTTTTAGGTCCCACTTTGCCCAATTTCTGCAGCCAGGAAACTTTGGGGATAATCAGCTAATGTCTCCCAGCTGGAAAAATGGTGCACAACTAGTGCAAAAGAACTGCACCAGGGTTAGCAGTGGGAAAACGGTGCGTCACTTTCAATGGGTACCTTTACTGTGATAAATCAATGCTGTTTTTTGCGCTGACACTTTTGCGTTCTACAGCTGGGAGACTTTAGTAAAGAGAGTACCCTTGGGACCTACTGAAATGGCCTTAGAAATGATTTATTGGGTCAAAATTGTAGTGCTACAAAGAAGTACAGTACAAAGCTTAATATAATTTGCGTGGCTGTATGTAGGCGATTTCTTACATACTGTACCTGTCTGACTCGTAGGACGGGAGTCATCAAAGCGCAATCCGGGCTATCGGGGAAAATTAGCGATACCTGCCATTAAAGTAAACGTCAGATATCGCCATTTCAGGCGCTCTTGCACGGGTTGCGGTTTGACGACTCCTGGACAGTTTGTTTTGATGCTTTGCATTGTTTCACATACCTGATTGACACAATATAAATTATGAACAGAACTACGTGTATTGTTTATTTTTTAACTGTTATCAGTAAATATCAATTATTTGTTTAATATATTTTATTATAGCCACACTGTGAAAATAATAAATGTTGTTTAAAGTATCTAAACATTTTTTGGGGGTGGAATTTAAAAGCACGTATAATTTAGTGCTAACAATATAAACATACCTGTCAGGATTTATGCTATGTATAACGTGGCCGCAATTGTTCAACAATTTTTTGTGTCGCACAGATGCTATTATTTTGTATGTACTGTTTCCATCAGGGCATCATGCCCATCCCATCTGTATGCTCCAATACATTTGACAAAAAAAAACATTTTTTGACCACTTAATCTGTGAATTCCTTGTATCAATTTAATGCCAAAAATGACATTTGTGACACCTCAGAGGAATATGTATGTGTCTGTGTTTTCCAACAGGGGTTCGTGGGAACTCCCCGGGCATCCCTAAAGGGTTCCCTGCAATTTTCAGGACATTTGGAAAGTGTACCAAATACAGAAGAATTTAGTGTTCCTTACAATGCATCTGATCTCAGACGCGCTATTAGAGAGGGCTGGGGTTTCTTACAATGCATCTGATCTCAGACGCGATGTTAGAGAGGGTTGGGGTTCCTTACAATGCATCTGATCTCAGACGCGCTATTAGAGAGGACTGGGGTTCCTTACAATGCATCTGATCTCAGACGCGCTATTAGAGAGGGTTGGAGTCCCGCAGAAGTTCACAATATAATTATAGGGGTGTTAACCAAAAAAGGTTCAAAGTCCCCGGGCTGCAAACGTGGGGAAAAACAATAGCACCATATTTATCAAAGGAAAAAAAAAGTCACCATTGCTTCTTATGAGGTTTTTTACACATTAGTAAATTTGAGTGTGAGTTGTATGGGCAGATGCACATTGATATTTGGTACGTCATTTTTTTCACACATTGTTATCACCAGTGTTCGACAAATCACCCAAAAATCTACTAGCCCAACCAAAAAATCTACTCGCCCCTAACCCCGCCCCTAGCCCCGCCCCCAACCCCGCTTTAAAATAAAACACATTTAATAAATTCCTAGTCAGAACAACATTTAATTTTGACATAAATGTATTTATTGTATTACATTATACTACAATTAGGTGTGTGTGTGTGTGTGTGTGTGTGTGTGTGTGTGTGTGTGTGTGTGTGTGTGTGTGTGTGTGTGTGTGTGTGTGTGTCGGATCTTACCTGATCTGCAGTCCCTCAATGTCCAGGTATTCCTCATTCCAATATACATTGGAGGGGAGGTGTTCCCTACCTGTCTTCTGGGTTAGGGGGGGTTCCGATGTCTTCCATGTGATGCTTGAGTCAGATCTGGAAGAGAGCAGTATAGGTTATTTCGGTGTAGTATAGGGCAGTTAAGATATATAGGGTAAATAAGATATCCAGAGTGTGAGAGAGAGACAGTGGGTGAGAGAGAGAGAGACACACACACACACACACAGAGCAGCACACACACAGAGAGAGAGAGAGTCAGAGAGAGAGAGAGAGAGAGACACACACAGAGAGAGAGAGAGAGAGAGACACACAGAGAGAGAGAGACACAGAGAGAAAGAGAGAGACACAGAGAGAGAGAGACACAGAGAGAAAGAGAGAGACACACCGAGAAAGAGAGACACACCGAGAAAGAGAGACACACCGAGAAAGAGAGAGACACACCGAGAAAGAGAGAGACACACCGAGAAAGAGACACACCGAGAAAGAGAGAGACACACGAGAAAGAGAGAGACACACAGAGAAAGAGAGAGACACACCGAGAAAGAGAGAGACACACCGAGAAAGAGAGAGACACACCGAGAAAGAGAGAGACACACCGTGAAAGAGAGAGACACACCGAGAAAGAGAGAGACAATGAGAGACACAGAGAGATTGAGAGACAATGAGAGACACAGAGAGATTGAGAGACAAAGACAGAGAGAGTGCGACAGGGAAAGGGTGAGGGCGACAGGGAGAGGGTGACACAGGGAGAGAGCGACAGGGAAAGGGTGACACAGGGAGAGAGCGACAGGGAAAGGGTGACACAGGGAGAGAGCGACAGGGAAAGGGTGACACAGGGAGAGGGTGCCACAGGGAGAGGGTGACACAGGGAGAGGGTGACACAGGGAGAGGGTGACACACTCACAGACACACACTCACAGACACACACACAAACACTCAGACACACAGACTCACACACAGACACTCACACACCCACAGACACACAAACACTCACAGACTCAAACACACACACTCACAGACTCTCACACACACTGACAGACACACACTCACAGACTCACACAAACACTCAGACACAAACACTCACAGACTCAAACACACACACTCACAGACGACACTCACACACACAGACAGACACAGACAAACACACACTCAGACACACAAACACACACACACACACACTCACAGACACACACATCAACACTCACAGACACACACACTCACAGACACACACTCACAGACACACACACACACAGACACTCACACACTCACAGACACCCACACACACACACACAGACATACTCACCCACACTCACTCACAGACACACAAACACTCAGACACACACACCCACACTCACAGACACACAAACACACACACACAAACACTCACAGACACACACTCACTGGGTGGGTGACTGGGTTTGTATTCATTGGAAGGGAGGGGGCCTACCTGTTCCTCCAGGGCCTGCTTGTCCTCCACATGCTGCTCCACATGCCAGGGGATCAGGCAGGAGTTGCGGGAGGATCGGGGGGCCAGTGGGAGGGTCGGGGGGCCAGCGGGGGGGTCAAGGTGCCAGCGGGAGGATCGGGGGGCCAGCGGGGGGGTCAAGGTGCCAGCGGGAGGATCGGGGGGCCAGCGGGGGGGTCAAGGTGCCAGCGGGAGGATCGGGGGGCCAGCGGGAGGATCGAGGGGACAGCGGGAGGATCGGGGGGCCAGCGGGAGGATTGGGGGGCAGCGGGTCGATCTGGGGGCCAGCGGGAGGATGGGGGGGGGGGCAGCGGGAGGATCGGGGGGGCCAGCGGGAGGATCGGGGGCAGCGGGAAGATCGGGGGGGGCAGCCGGACAGGCGCACGGCCGCCAACCTCCCCGATGGGAAACGTGGCAAGCCGCGCGTGCGCCCAGGCTGCAGCCAGGAGGGGGGTCAGGGGGAGGTCAGGCAGCCAGACATTCGGGCATTAGTTGCGCAGGGAACGGTGGTAAGCAGGGAACAGCCGCACTGCCACACCAACCTCCCTGATGGGCATCGTGGCCGGGAACTCCACGTGCCGCCCCCCCTCCAACATGTGCGCGCGCAACCCCCTCCAATGCGTGTGCGCGCACCCCCTCCAACGCGTGTGCGCGCACCCCCTCCAACGCGTGCGCGCGCACCCCCCTCCAACGCGTGAGGGCGCACCCCCCTCCAACGCGTGAGGGCACACCCCCCTCCAACTCGTGCGCGCGCACCCCCCCTCGCGCCCAGGCTGCTTCCCTTCCCTGCTCCTATTACCCTGCCCGCGCGGGTGCCAAAGGAGCGTGGGACGGAGGGGAAGCGCCTACCTTGTCATCCAGCCCTGGGCAGCAAGCGGGGTGGGCGGGGGGGTTGCCTCTTCCTCGCGGCAGGCCAATCAGGGAGGGGAATTACTTATTTATTTTAAAAAAAATATATATATTGGCGCGAGCAGGGGAAATTCATAGAGACGCAGCAGCGGCCTAAATCCACTCGCCAGCGGCCTAAATCCACTCGCCAGCGGCCTAAATTCACACGCCACGGGCGTGTAGTTATCATTAATTGTCGAACACTGGTTATCACTGTGCATGTATGTAACACTTGTGGGCATTAAGAGGGTAATTTACTAAAGTCTCCCGGCTGCAGAACTGGGGCAAGAACAGTGCAAAACACCAGATGTATGAAAGGAAAGACTCAGAGGTCCAGATCCACAAAAGGGTGCTAAGCTTTAGCATACTGTAGCTTATGAATTGTAACGCATGGCCCCCTTTTGTTGATCTGGGCCCAAGTGGTTTATGAATTAAAGTCACACAGCTGCAAAACTGGAGCAGAAAACCCGCAGCAGATTTATCAAAATAAAAAGTACTTTAGGAACAAATAGGATTTCTTGATTTGATAAATCTGGTTCCTTTTCCCGGTTTTGCAGCCGAGAGAACTTGCTCCATATCCCCAGAATTGCTTTCATTGGGCATTCTTTTCTTGGATAAATATATACAGTAGTTCTGTCTTTGCACTGGTAATGCTCCAGTTCTGTAGATAAGAGGCTATAATAAATTGACCCCTAAGTACTAATGGGGTGCTCACAGCAGGGCTTCTGTTCTGGAATGAGACATCTGGGCGCCGCCACCTCGCCGCAGACGGACTCTCCACCGAAGCCGATCCGCCACTGGAATCCCCACAGCCGGCCGGTTCTAAGGTAAGTTTTAGTTTAGGGTAGGGGATTAATTTAAGCGGTTTTAGTGGTTAGGGTTGGGGGTTGGTTTAAGCGGTTTTAGCGGTTATGGGGTTAATTTATGGATTTTAGCGGTTAAGGTAGAGGGTTTTAGGGTATGATGGGGTTTACTTATCTTAGTGTCTGGCTGTGGCAGGTTCCAGCGACGGAGAGGTGAAGCATCAGCGGCCATCTGGTCGCGGTGAGACGGCCACGACCAAATGTCCTTATAGACTGTAAGCTCCTTGGGGCAGGACCCTCCTTACCTATCATAACAATGTCAATGTTTAATATTTTATTGTTTTCGTCCTCCAACCGTATTGTACTGCGCTACACACTATGTTGGCGCTCCAGAGTTCGGATTTCAGCGACTTTAGCCCGCGTGGATTCTTTAAGATCTGCCCGCGGTGCTCGGATTTTCAAATGCTTAGGCTGACTGCATGGATTTTGAAACATACAGTAAAACACCCTATAAACCATACTTTAATAAAGTATAAACCTTGGGGAACCTTATATATGGGTGGGAAATTAGTTGGGGAAATCTGGGCTCGAAAACCAGGAGTCTGGGGGAGCCCCAATGTAATTCACCGCGTGTCCCCACAAATAGTGCCAGCACACTGGGGAGAATCAGGGGACCACCATTAGCTCGGTCCCCCCAACTCCTGCAAACAAAAGGAATACATTTTCGCCCAAATATCCCACCTAAAACGTACACTCCCAAAATCTCATGTCTCTACGACACAGGGAACCCTAAACAGGTCAGGTTTTTTCTATACTTTACCTGGAACTTCCATAGTTTCCGCCCACCCCCCGTCCAAAGCCTACACTGTTTGCGGGGAGCCATACCGGTACCTTGGGTACCCCCTTTTTAAAATATATTACAACACATTTTACCATGTCTCACTTTCCTTCCTGGGCTTGTGCTGAAGCAGGGCACCCTAGTGGTGAGTCGCAGTTATGTTTAAGGGAAGATATTGCCGGGGCAATGTGTATACATGTATCCGAAAATCATGCCTGATTATCAGATACATTTATCGGGGAACCGGTAACTCTGGTCCCCGACCTGGTATGCACGTTCCGACACCACTTTCTCCGCAAAATCCCCCTTAAAACGCATGCACCAGAAATCCCTTCTCGATTGCATGCCTGGAAAGGGAAAAACACAAAAAATACTTTTAATACATTTTGGGCAGTGGATTGCTGCCCAAATACACATGGGGCGGACTATAGGGGTTCCCTAACAATCACCCCTGCTTCCCTGCTCCCAAAGTCACTTTCCTGCAGCTACTGTATCTCCTGGGGGATATCACAACCCTACTTGGCATTCCTATCCCACAACCCTGCAGTGGACTATATATGGGAACACGGTTACAGAAAATACATGGTTTTACCTTACTTGACCCAAGAGCTAACTCTCTTGGTCCATTACCCACGGTCTCTAGAGGCAACCGGCGGGCTTCACCTTTATTAATGAAGGCCAGCTACCTCCGACCGTCACACTATACAGTAAATATGGCCCTTTATCTCCCTCTGGCTTCAACACCAAAATTAGATTGTAAGCTCTTTAGGACAGAGACCCATTCTGTCTGCAAAATTATATGTAAAGTGCTGTGTATATTGTTAGCGCTGTATAAGAAAAAATATTATTATTATACTAAGAAGCACCATCCCATAGCCATTGCTCACTCCGTCATGCCCTAAACATTTCCCTTGTTATATAATATATATATGCCTCTGTGTTTCATATCTTTTTAAATAGAACAATATTGCTAAATGGATGGTTTTATTTGTGTTGTTTCTTTCTTGATGGCATCTTAACCAGTTGTGTATTTATTCAGATGTCAGCAATGTTAGTACAAGAGAAAAAAAGCTGTGAAATGCAGCAAACATAAGCTTTAGGGGACCATGTTATATGGTTTTGAAGCAAAAAGTGTCACTGGCATCATTTGCATGTCACTTCCCAGAATCCCTTGCTGCAGTGGAAGCACTGTAAGCTGGGTGATAATGGTGATAGGCAGGGCTGCAAACCTGCCTAAGACATGCAAATAAGCATACTGTAATATTTCCATTTGCTATATGCTTTACTGTCCAGGGTTTTTGTCACTTTTTTTACCCACCATAACTTAAATATATATATATATATATATATATATATATATATAGTCAGTGTTCGACAAATCACCCAAAAATCTACTCGCCCAACCAAAAAATCGACTCGCCACCTAGTCCCGCCCCCAACCCTGCCCCTAGTCCCGCCCCAACCCTGCTTTAAAATAAAATATATAAATAAAATACATTTAATAAATTCCTAGTCAGAACAACATTCGTTTTTGTATTGTATGTCTTTATTTATATAGCGCCATTAATGTACATAGCGCTTCACAGTAGTAATACATGTGGTAATCAAATAAATAACAGATAATATAAATAACAGATCATGGGAATAAGTGCTTTAGACATAAAAGTAACATTTCGGAAGAGGAGTCCCTGCCCCGAGGAGCTTACAGTCTTATTGGTAGGTAGGTAGAACGTACAGAGACAGTAGGAGGGAGTTCTGGTAAGTGCGTCTGCAGGGGGCCAAGCTTTATGTATCGTGTTCAGAATATCCACAGTGCTGTGGGGCAGTCAGTGAAAAAGGTTTAAGGCGGGAGAGGGCTTTAGATACAAAGGGGGTAGAAAGAAGACATCCTTGAGAAGAACGCAAGAGTCTGGATGGTGCCTAACGAGAAATTAGGGATGAGATGTAAGGAGGGGCAGAAGAATGTAAAGCTTTAAAAGTGAGGAGAAGAATGGAGTGTGAGATGCGGGATTTGATTGGAAGCCAGGAGAGGGATTTCATGAGGGGAGATGCTGAGACAGATCTAGGAAAGAGTAGAGTGATTCTGGCAGCAGCATTTAGGATAGATTGTAGGGGAGACAGGTTAGAGGCAGGAATGCCGGACAGCAGGAGGTTACAGTAATCAAGATGGGAGAGAATGAGGGCCTGAGTCAGAGTTTTAGCAGTCGAGCAACAGAGGAAAGGGCATATCTTTGTTATATTGCGGAGGAAAAAGCGACAAGTTTTAGAAATGTTTTGAATGTGAGGGGCGAATGTGAGAGAGGAGTCGAGTGTGACCCCTAGGCAGCGTGCTTGGGCTACTGGGTGAATGATTGTAGTTCCAACAGTAATGTGGAAGGAGGTAGTAGGGCCAGGTTTGGGGGGAAGTATGAGGAGCTCTGTTTTAGCCATGTTGAGTTTAAGGCGTCGGAGGGCCATCCAGGATGATATAGCAGAGTGACATTCAGAAACTTTGGTTTGTACAGCAGATGTAAGGTCAGGTGTTGAAAAGTATATTTGTGTGTCGTCAGCATAGAGGTGATAATTAAACCCAAAAGATGTTATTAGGTCACCTAGAGAGAGTGTGTACAGAGAAAAGAGAAGAGGTCCCAGGACAGAGCCCTGGGGTACCCCCACAGAGAGATCAATAGAGGAGGAGGAGGTGTTAGCAGAAGAGACACTGAAAGTACGATGGGAGAGGTAGGATGAGATCCAGGATAGAGCTTTGTTCCGAATACCTAGAGTATGGAGAATGTGGAGGAGAATGTGAAGGAGTTTTTGACATAAATGTATTTATTGTATTACATTATACTACAATTAGTCCTTGTTACGTGTGTGTGTGTGTGTGTGTGTGTGTTTGTGTGTGTGTGTGTCGGATCTAGAAATAAAAGCCAGGTGTGAATGACTAGTTTCCTGAACCCCTTAACCAGTGCCTGGACGCCCCCGCTTCACAATATCTAAAGCAGCAATCCCGCCTGGGATCTTACCTGATCCGCAGTCCCTCAATGTCCAGGTACCCTCATTCCCGCAATGTTATACATTGGAGGGGAAGTGTTCCCTACCTGTCTTCTGGGTTAGGGGGGGTTCCGATGTCTTCCGTGTGAAGCTTGAGTCAGATCTGGAAGAAAGCAGTGTAGGTTATTTCGGTGTAGTATAGGGCAGTTAAGATATATAGGGTAAATAGGAGATCCAGAAACAGAGTGTGAGACAGACACAGAGAGAGGGTGAGAGAGAGGGTGAGAGAGAGAGGGGGTGAGAGAGCGGGAGAGGGGGTGAGAGAGAGAGAGAGAGAGAGGGGGGTGGGAGAGGGTGAGAGTGAGAGGGGGTGAGAGAGAGAGGGTGAGAGAGAGAAAGGGCGAGATACTGGGGGGTTGATTGAGTGGGAGGACGGGGTGATTGGGTGGGGTGATGGGGTGATTGGGTGGGGTGACTGGGTGGGGTGGCAGGGTGACAGGGTGGGGTGATTGGATGGGGGGGTGATTGGGGGTGGGGTGATTGGGTGGGGGGGTGATTGGGTGGGGGGTGATGTGACACTTCTGGTATCCTACAAACACACACACACTCTCCCATGCACACACACACACACACACACACACACACACACACACACACTCTCTCCCATGCACACATACACACACACCCATGCACACACTCTCTCCCATGCACACACACACACACACCCATGCACACACACTCTCCCATGCACACACACATGCACACACTCTCCCATGCACGCACACACACAAACTCTCCCATGCACACACACACTCCCATGCGCACACACACACTCTCCCGTGCACACACACACACTCTTCCATGCACACACTCTCCCATGCACACACACACACTCCCACACACTCCCATGCACACACACAAACACACACACTCCCATGCACACACACACACACACTTCCATGCACACACTCCCATGCACACACACACACTCCCATGCACACACACACGACAGGGGGAAGAAGAGGAAAGGCCACGCTACCGAGCACCACCGCTGCCCCGCTCGCCCTCCCACGACCATCTCCCGCCCTGCGCGGGCAGCCACGGGACTGTGGGGAAGCGGAGACCAAGAGGGTAAGAGGGGAACACCCCCGCTACCATCTCCCGCCCCGATCGGAGGGAAGCGGGGATTAAGGAGGAACACATCCACCCTGCTCGGGTATCGGGGGAAGCGGGAAGTGGTGCGGGAAGCCAGGGAGAGAAGGGGGGAACACACCCACTACCATCTCCCGCCCCGTGCGGGTATCGGGAAGTGGTGCGGGAAGCCGGGGAGAGAAGGGGGTGAACACCCCCACTACCATCTCCCGCCCGCGCAGGTATCAGGGGTAAGCGGGAAGTGGCACGGGAAACCAGGGAGAGAAGGGGGGGAACACCCCACTACCATCTCCCGCCCCGCGCGGGTATGGGGGGGAAGCGGGGAGTAAGGGGGAACACCTTGGCTTGCAGGGAAGGAGCAGAGGGGCCGCAGGATGGAGGATTGGAGTGTACTTACTCTCCAACAGATCTCCTGGCAGAAAGAATGGCTGCTCGTTGGGGGCTGGCTCATATAGAGCCTGGCCGCGCACCCACAAAGCCTGGGAGCGCGCGCCAATCAGCTGTCAGGTACGGGGAGTTTTGGTTTTTTTTCAGCCAGTGCGAGCAGGGAAAATTTAAAAAAACAAACACGTGTGCTGCTTGGGCCAATAGTTGCTCGCCCAGAGGTTTAATCCACTCGCCCCGGGCGTGTAAATGTATAGGATTGTCAAACACAGTATATAGTATATATATGCTGCGGGAAGTAGTGGCAGGCATCGCCGCCTTTTTGGTCTGATTGGGCATGCGCGAGGCTTGCCAAGGAGCCTCCGCAGGGGAACCACAATTCCCAGCAGCCTAGTCACATGGCACAAATCCAGCCAATAGGGCACGGAGATTCCCTGCAGCGGGGAATAGATACATTTGGCACATCTGCACCACGCCAGTCAGAGCTGGGACAGTATAAGGGTAGGGTGTGCGTGTGCAGGGTGTCAGTGACCCCTGCACTAGGCCAGAGACCCGCTTAGGCCCCGACTCCGCTCAGCTTGTAGTAGCTGCAGGGACAGGCCCAGAGATAGGGACACTGTCTCTGTAGCACCAGAGATAGGGACACAGACAGGACGCGGCTGCGCCCTGGCATCAGGTGGTCTGGAACCAGATAACCACTTACCGAAAGAGGCATTCTTCATGGTAACAGCGTTCAGGAGGGACACCACCCAACGTAGAGGCAGAGACTTCACGGGTACCTTACTTGGATCTGTGAATACCATCTGCAGCATCTGCGCATCACCCGGGTGTGGCATCACCCGGCAGGTACCTCACCTCATCATGTGCACCAACAATACACGGGCTAGTGGGGCAGCGCTGTCTCACATACTTGGGTGGGTGGTTGGCTCTGTGGACACCAGGGTTGTTGGGTGCCAGGGGCACCTCAGTACTGTGGGGTAAACCATACAAGGGTGTGGACACGGTGTTTGGGAAGCACGGTGCGGGGTTACGGCCCTGCGAGGCCTGAGTGTTTTGTATTGTTATTATTATCCTATGCGTTTAGTAAACCTGTTCCATTATACTGGTGTGTAATTATTATATTGTCCTGCACGGGGTTATCCCACACAGTTAGGATACCGCGCAGGTGGAGGCGCTGTCACTGGACGAATCAGGTACACCCCAGGCTCCCAGCAGCAGAGGCTCAGGCCTCCAGTGAGCCGCAGGTAACGCACCACACACACATAGCTGCCATATCTCCCAGGGGGTGGGGGAAAGTGCGCTACATATATATATTTGAATATCAGGGCGTGTGTCAACTGAAGGGAATTACATGGGGAAATTCTATGTTGAAATTGGCAGAGATCCCTGGCATAGAGCAAACACACTGTGTAAGGCTCCGCAATTGCATCATAATAAATGTAGAATTGCTCCCAAGAAATGTCAACAGTTTTATATTGTAGAACGAAATCACCTTGTACCGGGAGGGAAGATGAGTCAGCGGGCACTACGGTGCAGGAAATACTCCAAGAGGCTGGACTGTACTGTCAAAAAAATCCTTTATTCAAACATGGTTTAAAAATTGAGAGGAGGGAAGAAAGCCCCTGCACCTCTAACGCGTTTCACTCGTACTCGAGCTTTCTCAAATGTCTCTGAGACTGGAGCATGCTTGAAACACCTGTGTGAGATGTGTTGATGCGCTCTGCCTTTATTGGAAAGTAGAGATTAGTGAAACCGCCAGGCAAGAGTGCGTATTTGGCAAATATGAGATATTCACGGCGAGAGAAAAGTTTGCTAAGATAAGAAACTTGGACAGAAATCAGCAAATGTAAATAGCACACTACATTTTGGCACGCACCAACGCCAATTCAAAATAATGGGAGTTAAAGCAGCAGTCCAAGCTGCCGAGGTTTCTCCCCCCCCCCCCCTTTAATATGTGCATCAATAAAATCCACACAATAAGTAATTAGTTAAGTTGCCGCTCGATCCGTTCTTCTGTGATCGGTCGGCGAAGATTCGGCTCGGGGGTTCACTAAATGGCTGTCAGTGCAGCAGAAGAGGACCAAAGATGCAAAGTTCTGTGGGGAAGATCATGTGACCAGGCAGACACTAGTTGCAGGGCTCAAAAAGGGGTGTGCCAGAGCCTGTTTCAGAAGAGGAAGGGGGTGTGACTTTGTACATTGTTGCTATAGAAACAAAGAATGCTTGTTATATTATAATATATAAAAAATGTAATTTAGAGTTGATTTAAAAAAAAATGCTACAAGTATTTTCTCATAGTACAGAACAGATTTATTTAAAAAAAAAAAAACACATGTAGGATGTTGCTTGGACTGCAGCTTTAAGATGTGCTGAAGCTTAGCATTCTTTAGTGAACATGGGCTTTAGCGAGCACTTTGTTCTCACCTACTGTATATGTTGCTCAATCGAATGGCAAATTTTTGTTAATTTACCAAGTATACATGTATATCATTTGAGAAGGGCTCATTTTAAAATTGCTTTTGCTCCAATTAATTCCAACTTTTCAAATGTCTTTTAAAAAGATCAGTAGAATTGTGGATCTCTATTAGAATGCTGCTGCAATTTGCAAATACAATATGTGACCACTCGCTTCCTTTCTTATTTACTCTTGTTTTCTTTTCAAACAATATCAGGTATAATCATGCTAATACATGATCTTCCCTTGGCCCATGTGTCTCTGCTGATTTTAATCCCCAATCACATTGCATATATATGTATGTATGTATGTATATGCAAAACAAGGGGATGTGAAGGAAAGGTGAAGGGGTGAGGTGTGGAAGTGGATTGGGCGCTCCCTGGTGAACCAATATTGTTGTTGGGAATACAACTAATAACACACAATATAACACCAATAGTGAAATAGTGAAAAAATAAATGTGTGTAAAAGCAGCTCAACTTCCTCTGATGGGACAGTTCCAGGTCCCAGAAGGGTAGATTGTTTCTTGGAGATGAGGAGGAGCGCAGGTAGGTGTAGCAAAATATGCAAAAGAAAATAACATATATAGTGCAGATGGTAAACACTGTGTAAGTAGATGTAATCTATAGAATAGAACTCACATAAATCGCAGAAAATATCACGTGTCAGAGATCCTTCTCTCTCTGACTGGAGCCCTTTAAATGGTAGCAGGGAAATCCCTCAAGGCACGGATATGTATGGATAAGAAGAAAAGCCACAATAGTGCATACTATTCCAATAATGTATTATGCATACAAATAACACGAGTATATCACACTCACATTCGCCATGTATAAATCGGGTGGGGGAGAGAACCGCAGCTCGTTGTATATTGGTGTAGGTGTAGGCAGCTTCACAGCATTCAGGATTCTCTTCTGCGTGTGTCACAGCCGTCGCGTCACTTCCGCTATCGCGTCACGGCTGAGGGCGGAAGTTCCCAATGGAAGAGATCTAAGACCGAGTTCTGCCAGTCCTTGCGTAGAGTTTGAAGAGAGAGAACAAGCTCTGAAGGACTGGCAGAACTCGGTCTTAGATCTCTTCCATTGGGAACTTCCGCCCTCAGCCGTGACGCGATAGCGGAAGTGACGCGACGGCTGTGACACACGCAGAAGAGAATCCTGAATGCTGTGAAGCTGCCTACACCTACACCAATATACAACGAGCTGCGGTTCTCTCCCCCACCCGATTTATACATGGCGAATGTGAGTGTGATATACTCGTGTTATTTGTATGCATAATACATTATTGGAATAGTATGCACTATTGTGGCTTTTCTTCTTATCCATACATATCCGTGCCTTGAGGGATTTCCCTGCTACCATTTAAAGGGCTCCAGTCAGAGAGAGAAGGATCTCTGACATGTGATATTTTCTGCGATTTATGTGAGTTCTATTCTATAGATTACATCTACTTACACAGTGTTTACCATCTGCACTATATATTTGTTATTCTTTTTTGCATATTTTGCTACACCTACCTGCGCTCCTCCTCATCTCCAAGAAACAATGTATGTATGTATGTCTTTATTTGTATAGCGCCATAAAATGTACATAGCGCTTCACAGTAGTAATACATGTCATATATGTCTATACGCATATGTGTCTTTAAAGGCTCCTGTTGGACACACAACTTTTACTTGAGAAAGGTGCTACTTTAAACCAGGCAAGTGTTTTCAAACCAATATCCAATTATTCAAAAGGTTCCCATTTTTTCAGAGTGTTATAACATTGAACTATTTCAATATCTGTGTAATAGACGCATTAGTATAAAATGCAGTGTAATATTAACCCCTTCAGTGCCCTTCAAAACTAAGGCTGTCTCACATTTTAATCTGGTCTGTAACTATTACATACGCCCATAATATATATTTTCTTTAACTGTGCATGCAATGTCTTATATATAATGTATACCCTGTTCGCTTATATAACTGTATTTGTAACCATGTATTATTTGTCTTAACTCTGTGCCCAGGGCATACTTTAAAACGAGAGGTAACTCTCAATGTAGCACTTCCTGGTAAAATATTTTATAAATAAATAAGAGGGTCGTACCACCTCAATGGCCACAGACATTCCAGCACTTCTTGATCACATTACCACTCTTCTGAGTGACCATGTGATCAGTTCTGGGTTCCGGCCATTGGTCCAGACGTGATGTGGAGGGGGTGCCCCCCCCCTTCAGTGTGGTATTAAAAAAAAAAAACCCGACAAAGCCCCTGGTGTGGCACTGTTCTTGACGTACAATGTATGTCATTAGGTCACTGAATCTCCAATTTCCTTTCATTCCCTCCCGTTCTACTCCCTGCTTCCATTCCCATATTCTGACCTCTGCTTTTCTATTGCTGTTCCAGCTTCTGCCCTTTAGATAGTCTCAATGTATTATGATTTAGAGTATCCAGGGTGCAATCAATCAGTTTTGTAGGGTCAAATAAACTTTTTCAAATATAAAAGGAAAACATCTCTTTGGGATCCATGTTTTCTTGCGTCGTATTACCATGTCACGGTAGCTCACTGATACTGCAGTCTCCATGGACTAATATCTCTTGATAACAGAAAGTTGTCCATCTCCCTGGAATTAAAGGTGCAAGAATTTAAACAAAAAATACACTCCAGGACCTATACCACTGCTAGACCTTTTCCCTACATGCATTGGTTACAGAACACAAATAAGTAACATTTTCACTTTTAAGGTTATTGAATCTAAGAAAGCCAACTGCAGTTCCCTTTTCTATGCCAGCTGCATTCTGATGATTAGGTCAAAAAGCCAGTGGAAGAAAGTCCGATACGTGGAAAAATTTGACTCAGAATCTAGAAGTTGTGATGAGAAAGTCACCAGATAAAAGTCAACAGGAAATGTAGGTGGAAGTGAATATGCAACGGAAACATGATGCAACGTATCCAAGCTTGCCATTAACTTTTTCACTGCCAGTCATGCATTGGTTTGCTACGGGTTGCTAGAACTTCTGAAAACCCAGTGGGCGCCCAGTATAGGGGCGACATGGGACCATGGATGCCCCCTTGTTAACACCTAGTTGGGCTGATGTGCTCCTATTGGCTCAGGCGGTCTTCAGGGGTTTTGGCAGGGACTGGGTTTTTAAGAGTGACCAGGTCGATGTGGACAGGTTTAGGGGATTGGTCAGTGGCAGTCACAGGCCAGGTGAGCAGTGAGTGATGATTGGGTGGGATGAAGGGACCACCTAGGTGTAGATTTAGGCAGGAATTCTATGTTTAAAATGTTGTGCATCTGACCAAGATTCAGGTAGTACTTGTGTAGAGTCCGTATGGGCAATGGAAGAGAGTCCGTATGGGCAATGGAAGAGGGGGGGGGGGGGGCTAAATAGCTTCCCTGTATGTGGATATAAGCATATCCCTGGATGTGCACTGCGATCCCTTACCCTCCTCCTGTATAATCCTCCTCTTCATTATGACTGCAAAGTAAATCCTGCATCTATTGGTTGGCAGGCCAGGGGTTAATGGCATAGTGGTGAGAAAAAGGTTGTGAGCCCCAATGATAATTACGGAAATTCCATAGTTTTTCCATGATAACCTTCCTGAATCAAAACCAGTCTTTTCTTAAATATCCAACTGGGTTTATATTAACAAATTTCATGTATTTTGAAACAAATTGATGTATGAATAAGACAAACAATGAGTAATTAAGAGTCAGGGTATGTGCAAAAGTAGGTGAAACCCTGGTTTTATCAGTTAAATGAAAGAAGATAATTAGAATCAGGTGTTTAAATAACTAGGTAGATCTTCAGGTGTGAGTTTGGGAGGCCCCACCCTATGCAAAGATCAGAATCTTTGTGAGTTTGGACCTCAGAAAAGCAATTGATGCTTATCAGTCTGAAAAAGGTTACAAAACCATTTATAAGGATTTGACGCTCTACCTATGACCTGTCAGCCTACAAATGGAGAAAGTTCAAGACCACAGTTACTCTACCCAGGAGCTGTCGTTCTACCAAAATGTCTCCAAGAACAAACTGGCAAATCATCCTGGAAGTCACAAAGAACCCCAGAGTAACATCCAAGGATCTGCAGGCCACTCTCGCCTTGGTTAATGTGACTCAACTATAAGAAAAAGACTGAACAAGAATGGTGTTCATGGAAGGATAGCCAGCAGGAAACCACTGCTCTCTAAACATAGCTGCCGTCTGAAGTTTGCCAAAGAGCACATTGATGATCCACAAGATTTCTGGAATAATGTTCTCTGGACAGACGATTCAAAAGTAGAACTTTTTGGCCTCAGTGAGAAATGTTATGTTTAGCGAAAACCAAACACTGCGTTCAAACAGAAGAACCTCATCCCAACCGTCAAGCATGGTGGTGGAAGTGTGATGGTTTGGGGCTGCTTTAGGACCTGGACGGCTTGCCATCATTGATACAACCATGAATTCTGCATTGTATCAAAGATTCTAGAGGAGAATGTCAGGCCATCTGTCCACGCGCTGAAGCTGAAGCTGAAGCGAAAGTGGGTCATGCAGCAAGACAATGATCCTAAACATACAAGCAGATCTACAAAAGAATGGCTGCAGAAGAAGAAATTCTATGTTTTAGAATGGCCCAGTCAAAGTACGGACCTAAACACCATTGAAATGTTGTGGCAGGATCTGAAGCGAGCTGTTCATGCAAGGAACCCTCAAATGTCACGGAGTTGAAGCAGTGCTGTAAGGAGGAATGGGCCAAAAATCCTCAAAACTGAAGTGAGAGACTGACCAGTAGTTACAGGCAATGCTTAGTTTAAGTCATTGCTGCTCAACGGGGTACCACCAGGTACTGAATCTAAAGGTTCACATACTGTAGTGCCGACGAGTATTCTAAAACAAATCTGGGCAATCACCAACAAGACCCTGGTACATGCTGACAAAGGCCTGAGGGCTGAAACGCGTTAGAGGATCCATCAGCTGCACATGTCTGTTCAATAAACTTTTTTAGTCACCACCCTTGTTTACCCTTGCTTACTTCACGGCTGTGCTCCACTCTGCTTCCTGCTGTTGGAGGAGTTCCCTACATGCTGGGTACATGCTGCAACATTTCAGTGACATTTCTGCAGACAGACTAATGGCCCATCGGATTAACAGCAGGGTCCCCTGAAATGTGCAGCACAGGCTATTTTTCTTATTTTTGAGGGGTAACCGAGAGCTCCCAGAGCCAAACCACTGCAGTCCTACCTCTGGGCAACCCGAAATAAGATGTTCACTAGTGTTCTGGGAAATGTAAATGCTCACTGGCATGGTCATTGCCAACAAGCCGGTGAATAATGGGAAACATTATTCTGATGGGCTATTCCTCTTTCACTGGCTGTTGCAGTTGGTGCCAAAATGTTTCTACTGAGACTTTGCAGGTAAATATTCGCTTAACAGTGAAAATTCTGGTGACTCTTGCTTTAGATAACCCTTGTTGGTGCAAGAATGTCTGCTGTAACCCTGTGCTACAGACCTTTTAGGACCACGACCACGTGGTAACCACCCTGTTCTATTCGGAAGAAATGAGCAAAAAAGGGACCATGTTCACTGAACATTGCAAATGTCACCAGGACAACCAAAAGGTTTTTAAAAATATTATCACCATTTATCCAAGTTGGAGCCATTTTGTAGCGTTATATCAGGCTTATGAAAGTGTTTGTTGCGAGAGAGGCTCATTGCAGAGAATAGAGGGATGAATAAGGTGTATAAAGAATTTAAGAAAATTACATTTTACATTTAATTTGTAGCTATATTGCTTGTGGGGGGGGGGGGGGGGTCAAAGATTTTCTCCCCCAGAGAAGATTAACATTTTGCACTATAAATTAGTTTTGAGCAGGACTGACGTCTTGTAACAAGTAACACGTTTTCTATTTAGAGAATGGAATGGAAATATCCCCAAAATGTAGTAGGTGCTTCTATCAAATGCTCATCCCTCTACTGTAAATAATGGAATATTTGAATTGGCTGTTACTGTGAGCTACAGGGTAGCAGGAAATGAGCACCGTAGGCGGAGATTATAGTCACGGCGCGTGCACATGGCGCACGCTGGTCGCTCGCATGAATGTAAATTGTGCTTCAGGCGATGGGGATTCGTGACGGAGGCGTAGCCGTGACATCACGAAGACGGTTCGATCTCATTGGCTGAGCCGCTTCACGTGAAGCGGACGTCACTTGGCCGTCATTTGGATAGACAAATTGATCTGTCCAAAACGCGGTCGCGCCTAATAGGATTGAAGCATGTGGTGTACAACGCACGTGCACGCGCTGTTGCGGTCACTAGAATCGCAGCCTTAGTCAGTATTTCCGACATTAGGTTCAGGTTTCTATAAGAGGAATCAACTTTTTATCTTTTTTTGTTTTTTACTAGAACTGTTTGGAGAATCTTTTTACAACTACGTAGAGCATGGTTCCTTTTTCTCAAAATTGTTGCCTTTAAATAGGAAACGTGTCCCGTTAAACAATATGATTTAATAATTGTAACTCTACTTGCTCAATTGGCAGTTCTAAGAAGACTCGAAGCACCGAATGGTTTCATAACCACATCATCATTCTTAGAATCGCAAGGGCTTCATTATGCCACCGAGCGGGAGCGCAATCCGGTGACGTCACCATCATGCTGCCGCCGAGCGGCATCTTGATTATACCGGGGAAACTGCAAAGCGAAGACAGGGAGGAGTGGCCGTGAGCGGTTCGCACTCATTGGCTGGAACCGCTCACGTGACGCGGCGGCGCCAGCCGAGAACATATGAGGATCGCGACAGGAGACATCCACCCTGCAGTTCCACGTGGCGCGTATGCCGCAAGAGGTATAAGCGCTGCTATTGTTTTTTTTAATGGTGATTTTTAGGCACACTGCGTTTTCTGAATAATCACGGACTTTGTCCGTGAGAAGAATGTGCAAAGATTCACACACTTACAGGGCCGGTGCAAGGGTATTAGGCATCCTAGGTGAACCTTCAGCCTTGCATCCCTCTATCCCCCCACCCTCTCCTGTTAGCTCCCCACCCTCTCCTCTCTCCCCCTCATCCTCGCTGTCCCCCATCTCCCTCTTATTCTCCCTCCCCCTCTCTCCACCCCTCCTCCCCCCCCACAGGAAAGCCACAGAAGAGACAAAGACAAACACACACAAACAGGGCAAAAGAGAACAAATACGCACAGGATAACAACAGAAAAAATGCATTACCCACCAACATTCTCTCTCTACCTGCCCTCCCTCTCATTCTCCTCCCTCATTCTTTTTCCCCTCCCTCTCCCTCCTGCCTCTAATTCCCTCTCTCCCCAACTCCCTCTCATTCTCTCTCCCCCCATCCTCTCATTCTCACTCTTTTCCAGCTCCCTCTCATTATCTCTCCCACCTTCCCTCTCATTCTTTTCCCCCTTCCTCTCATTCACTCTCCCCCCTCTCTGATTCTCTTCCCTCTCCCTTTGATTCTCTTCTTCCCCCTCTCATTCTCACTCTCCCCAATGTGCCTCACAGTCTCTCTCCCCCTCCCTCTCATTCTCTCTCTCCCCCATGTGCCTCACAGTCTCTCTCCCTCCCTCCCTCGCATTCTCTTCACCCCTTCCCTTCATTCTCACTCTCTCCCCCTCCCTTTCATTCTCAATCTCCCCATCTCCCTTTCATTCTCGCTCTCCCACATCTACCTCTCATTCTCTCTCCCCTCTCCCACTTAGTCTCTCTCCCCCTCCCTCTCATTCTGTCTCCCCACTCCTTCTCATTATTTCTCTCTCCCCACTCGTATTATCTCTCCCCTCTCTCTCCCCCTTCCTCCCTCTCTTTCTCCCCATCTCATTCTCTCTCCCCCACTTCCCCTCATCTCATTCTCCCCCCTCCCTCTCATTCTCCCTACCCCCTTCTCATTCTCACCCCCCCTCCCTCTCGCACTGCCCCATTTCCCTCTCATTCCCCCACCATCCCATTCTCGCTGTCCGCTTCTTATTTTTGCTCTCCCCATCTCCCTCTCGCTCTCCCCCATCTCCGACTCCCAAATCTCCCTCATTCTTGCTATCCCCCCTCCCACTCAGTCTCTCTTTCCCCCTTCCCATTCAGTCTTGTTCTCCCTCTTATTCTCGCTCTCCCCCTCCCTCTTATTCTCCACCCTCCCTCTCGCTGCCCCCCCTCCCTCTCATTCACACTCCACCATCTCCCTCATTCTCATCTCCCTCTTCTATATAGTCTTTATCTTCCTCCCCAGCCACTCAATCTCTTCCCTCCTCCGTCTCTCTCCTCCCCCCCGTCTCTGACCCCCTCCTCATTCTCTCTCCATCAACACCGACAGGACAGCCCCAGAAGACACACTCGCACACGACAAAACAGAACCAAACACACACACACACACACCACAAAACAGAACAAATGCACACAGGGCAGCCACAGGAGAAAAATGCATTACCCAGCAGCATTCTCTCTCCCCCCTCCCTCTCATTCTCTCAGCCCCCTTCTCATTCTCTCCCCCCCTTCTCATTCTCCCCCACTCCATCTCCCTCTCATTCTCTCCCCCTCCCTCTCATTCTCCCCCACTCCCTCTCATTCTCTCTCCCCCCTCCCTCTCATTCTCTCCCCCCCTTCTCATTCTCTCCCCCCCTTCTCATTCTCCCCCACTCCCTCCCCCTTCTCATTCTCTCCCCCCTCCCTCTCATTCTCCCCCACTCCCTCTCATTCTCTCCCCCCCTTCTCATTCTCTCTCTCCCCCTCCCTCTCATTCTTTGACAGCCCACCGGTCTCCTACCAGGCTCCGGCTCACAGTGGGACTTACAAATCTTTAGTACCGCCCTCCTCTTCTGCGTTTTGCCAACAATATAGCACGGCTGTAATCACCGTTTTAGATCTACAAATGATGCATTGATCACTACTATATACCGCAAACAAACGGCTAACAACAGCATTCTGTGTGCAAACAGCCATCATCCACTGGCTCTGATTTGAGGCAACCCCTTTGGACCAGTTTCTAGGAATTTGGGAAACTGCGGAGGAATTCTAAAAACAAGCCCAGCTGATGAAAGTAACGTTTGCAAATCTATTAAATGTGTACACAAAAGGGCAAAATACTGTACTCCCCAATGACAAAACTTTGGTCACAAGTAACCAAAAAAAAAACAATAAGATTCATTGGAACATACAATCAGGAGTGAAACGTGGCTACAGACCATTTAAACAAGCATTGGTATATCTTACTTGCTGATGATGACTTAAAAGATGCCTTACAGGCTAACCAAGCAGTCCTAAGCAGGCTAGCAAGAAACATCCAGGACACTTTAGTAAATAGTCACTTTGAACGAATAAACAAACCAACTTAGCTCCCTCTAAACCAGTTGGCTCGTTCACATGCTAAAAGTGTAAAGCCTGTAAATACATGACTGACAATTTAGCAAAATAGAAAAGAGCTGGTACTCACCAAGTACGTTTCCAGTCTATTCATTGTTTGTCGGCTGTGCCTCCTCCGTTGGGCATACATACACATACAAGAAACACAGTGGATTGGCAACTTGTACAGTAATTTGACATGACACCGGCCCCGCACACACACCTTCCCATGGTACAGGAGAGGAGCCAGCCCGGGAGAGGAGGGATTGCAAAGTGAGCTCTGCAGCAGCTGGAGAGCTGTGCACAGAAATCCTTCTCTCCACCGGCCGGAAAATGTGCCATTCTGACAGGCCCGGGAAGGCATTTCCCCTTTGCCTCCCTTGGCCAACCCGCCGCTGTTGTGGGGGTATTATTTATGTTTTATTTTTTACTAATGTTCCTCAGGGATGGTTCGCACCATTCAACTTTGGCCTCCAGGGGATCCCAATCTTATATGGCTTGCTGCCCAGGGCTTAAAAACACTCTCCCCGCAGGAGCCTACATGAGTAGCGGCCATCATGACCGGCCGCCTCCCCGGCACCTATTTTTCCATTATTTTTTTTAAAAGATGTAAATAAGTTATTTTTTATGTGTAGTTAATCACTTAGACCGTGGGGATTGAGTGCTAAAAACTGGATTTCTGTTCTTGTTTTCTATGCTTACAATGTTTCTTTCCCCTGAAACAAGTAATGCAGCTGAAAGTCTTTGAAACTGGTAAATCTGACATAATTAGTATAATCCATACTGTAGGCATACAGAGTACAAAAGATCATGACCAGTTTTGAAACCTGTAATCTATGGCTCACACACATTACACGTAAGAGATTCACTGAGCAGTGTTCTGATTCTGCTCTGCAAAACAGCCCTGCATCTTGCATTTCATAGAAAAGATCAAGCATATACTGTACATTCAAACAAAATAACACATTTTAAAAACAAAATTTATTGTCACAATTACAAAAGAACAGAATGAAGAACATACTAAAAAGGGATAAACATTTAATACATGAGAACTGAGTATAGTTAATAAAAATAAATACGATATATATGTGCGTTTACAGAACATGAAAGTTGTGCCAAATAAAAAAACTGCAAAAATATCAATACTGTTCCTACGACATACAAAAATCTGTGCACGACACCCACAAAAAGGAAATGTTCAATAGCATCTCAGGCAGCTAATTTTGCTATGACTGCAACATGTATAGATGAATAAAGTGCAAGAAAATGCAAAGGCTATAGGATATTTTTAATTTACAGATAAACACAACAGCTATATGTTAAAAATAAATTTAAAAAAAAAGTCGTTTTAAAATCCACACTCTTTCTGCTTATTATATTTTGTTAAGTTTTTTTCCCAACAAGTTTTTTTCCCAACAGAAGGGATTGTACGGTGTTGGGTGAACGCTTTATACCTTTATACCTTCACATACACTTTAAGGAGGAATATTTTCCTAGCACTTAAATGGACATCATTCCTGAAATGCAGTCGCTGTAGCATGCATGCACTTCTATTCAGTTACCATGTGTTGCTCAGTCTCCAACTATTCATCAATGAGTACTGACACATTATGTCTGTCTTCTTCAATGATAAATAAATCACCGGTATGCCACTCCCTATTTAAGTAAGCGCTTTCCTGCTGCCAGAGGATCGTCAAAAAAACCCCAGTGTGTTAAAGGTCACAGTGGCAACGGATATTTCTCTGTGAGTGGCTCTGTTTGCAAGGTCCAGGCTCTGGTGCATCATCAAGAACAAGAACGTTAAAGATCATCATAGGGGTGGGGGTGGGGCTGAAGAACTAGAGTTGGGCACCCACGGGCTAGTTGCCATTTTTTTTAATTTCATACCTTTTCAAGTCATTTTTGCAACTTTCGATGGGAATCTCAGGCTTGACCGAAATCAAATGGCTGTGACAGTAATTAAGAGATTTAAAAATAAAAAATATATATATAAATACTGTATGGTACATTTCATGTGCACTGGCGTTATCCCCGTTTTGCAGCCAGGAGACTTTAGTAGAAACCCCCCCTCAAGATGTACACATAAGGGGAATTTTTTTCAGCCTATGAAGTGCTCTGTCATTGAACTAAAAGATGACATCTATTCCGAGGCATGGGAGGATAAGAGACGTATTGGCTTTTCTATGTAATGTATATTTTATTTTAATTTTTTACGGCAGAAAATCCACCTTAAAGCTAAATCTGCTATCCAGGTGAAGTTGCTACTGATGTACAGTACAGTAGCCAGCTTCGTGGTTCTTTCTAGTGTTATAGCTTGGGGTATATTCTAACATACTGTGACAACATCGCCACTGAATCCAGAGAAACTATGTGACATTCTGGGATACAGAGGAACATTTTGTGTTATCTCCAGAAACAATGTCATGGTCACCCAAGCAAAGTTTAAAAACAGAGATAACTGATAGGAGTTGGCTCCATGCCCAGTTTATATGTTACACATGAAAGATTTAGCTTCCTTTAAATCAATGATCCCTGCTTTTGTTTTTTTCTCACCTGAGCCAGAAACGACTTTGTCCTCTGATTCCCATGGGCCCCTGATTCCCACAGTACTGGCACAAAAATTATTTGCCCCTGGACACAAATGCCTGTGGTGTCTGGGCTCGCCCCAACTGGCACTAGAATGCTGTAGTCTAGCGTCATCTTTTTTTACAATTGAGCTCCGGGGGGAACCCTCAGTTTGGGCAAGCTTAAAAAAAATAAAACAACAACTAGTGTAGCCGCTTTAAAAGAAGCTTCCTCAATTAGAAAAGCTAAGCTAAATAAAACACCCAGGGAGCTCATGAGCAAGATGGCAAATCTCAATCACCAACATTTTTCTGCAGCAAAATAAGTATACTACCCAAAATAAATGTGTTTATCAGTACAAATATTATATGCCTCAGTTTCTTACATAATATGAACAGTGCAAAGCACATACATTCGTATAACTTACTTCCCAGCTGATTGTCCCTTAGCAGCCACCCATCCCTAGCAGCAACATCAAACATACTAATAGTACAAACAAGACATGGAAAGTGCAGCGAAAACATTATTCATTTTACACCACCCTTCTTCACACTTCAGCTATTTTTAATTTGTCTCTCCAGTTGTGCCCTCTATCGTCAGCCTGGTAAGTAGATACATATAGTGTTATAAGTCTCTCACATGTATACACTCCAAGGTGGCTCTTACAATATTGAGGCTTAACTCCTTTGGTGCCCAAATGGCTTTCAGTTATGAAGTTGTTATACTGACAGGAAGCATCTTATATGGCTCAGTTATATAATGTTCCTTTATTGTAGGTCTTTGGTCTCCAATGTTCATGTCGTCCAGATCTCCCAGCACCCAGACTTAGTAGTACTTGATTCTCTCGTTATCCTCCAAAGGCCGATTCTCATCCAAAATTACTGGGTTGCCACGTAAGCTAAATGAAAAACAAATGGGAGGGGGGGGGGGGTATTTCTTTAAGAAATTGCATTCAGTACGTTGCAGAATTCAACTGCTTTTCTAATGTAAAAAGAAGTTTGCTTTGAGAAGTAACGTTTTGAGGATTTGTCGAAGACTACTGTTTCTAGAAATATTTTGTGATCACACGGGCGTTAAAGTTTGAGATCCAAAAGAAAAAGGCAAATTCCTTGTTATCTACCTGGTTTTCGTTAACTAAAAGCAAACTAGAATTGATAACGTACAGTTAGCTCAAATTAAACTAATTTCAACACTTTAAAGCGCACTCCTTTTTCTTTTACAAATTCTATCTGCAGGCTGACCTTTTCTATGTAACTGTTTTCATGTTACTCTTTTAATGTTGCATGTTAACCCACCAATCAGCAGCTGGGCCATATTGAAGGCACCTGGCCGTAACCATGTATCCATGCTGTGGCATGGGGTATAAGAGGTGGGGAGGAAGGCCCCTACTTAGTTCAGAGTTCTAGTGGGAATTCCAGCCAGAGCGAGAGGCAGTTACAGGTCCCAGTGTTTTGGGTTCCTGGTGTGTCGGTTGGGGTATCTGACAGCAGTGGCTGCTGAACACTACGTGGGAGCAGAACAGGGAAAATCTCTTCTCAGAGGTCCCGCCGCTTAGGCCTGCAGGGAGTTCCCCAGTTACCCCAGTTGGGAGTGTGTTTTATGTTCTGAACAGTTGCGGTTATCTTTTACCAATAAATTCACTTTCATTAACTCTGTTCTGTCTGGCGAGTTTACCCCTGGTGTGTTAGTCCTGGTCTCCCGTGACACTGACTATTGAGACCTAAAATGTGGGTACTTCATGTGGAAAGGCAGAAAAACTTCAGGAACACAGTCACATTCAACGTGACCCAAAAATAAATCTATATCGGTATTTCCTCTAATTCCGTGACTTTACGTCAACAAAAAGACAGGTACAGTATTTAGTAAAGTTGTTGAAACATTTTGTCACGCACATCACATTAACCTTTAACAGTAAGGGCCAATATAAACATTTTTCCGGTAGCAGATAAAATTAGAGCCTTACCAGATCTCTTCAATAACGGTGTTGTGTGTAAGGGCTTCCGTCAGGACACTGGCTCCATGATTTGTGATCTGATTGTTCAAAAGCCTGTTGGGAGCAGGCAACACGTGTGTTACTTTATATCAATATGGAAATGAATACAGTATATCATTTATTAATATGAGAAACTATATATATATTCATTCATTCATTGTAACATCGCCGGAAGAAGAGATCAGTGTATCTCGAAAGCTCGCACAAATAAAAGCATTTCGTTAGCCACAGAACGGTATCATCTATTTATTTTTTGATTATATATATATATACTAGCTGAGAGACCCGGCGTTGCCCGGGATGTAATTTTGGGGGGGCGTACGACAGGGTTAGGCTTCCCCCCCCCTTGACAGCTAGGTGGGTGACTGAGTTGACTGAGTGTCTGGGTGACTGGGTGGGTGTGTGACACTTGACTGAGTGGGTGGGTGACTGAGTGGGTGGGTGACTTTGGGTCGGTTTGACTTTGGGTCGGTGGGTGGGTGACTTTGGGTCGGTGGGTGGGTGACTTTGGGTCGGTTTGACTTTGGGTCGGTGGGTGTGTGACTTTGGGTTGGTGGGTGTGTGACTTTGGGTCGGTGGGTGGGTGACTTTGGGTCGGTTTGACTTTGGGTCGGTGGGTGACTTTGGGTGGGTGGGTGACTTTGGGTCGGTGGGTGACTTTGGGTCGGTGGTTGGGTGGGTGAGTTGGGTCGGTGGGTGGGTGAGTGGGAGACTGACTGGGTGGGTGAGTGGGAGACTGACTGGGTGGGTGAGTGGGAGACTGACTGGGTGGGTGAATGGGTGACTGGGTGGGTGGGTGACTGACTTGACTGACTGGGTGGGTGAGTGGGTGACTGACTGGGTGGGTGAGTGGGTGACTGACTGGGTGGGTGAGTGGGTGACTGACTGGGTGGGTGACTGGGTGACTGACTGAATGGGTGACTGGGTGACTGAATGGGTGGGTGACTGGGTGACTGAGTGGGTGGGTGACTGAGTGGGTGGGTGACTGACTGAGTGGGTGGGTGACTGAGTGGGTGGGTGACTGAGTGAGTGGGTGACTGAGTGGGTGGGTGGGTGGGTGAGTGGGTGACTGACTGACTGAATGGGTGGGTGACTGGGTGACTGACTGAATGGGTGACTGGGTGACTGAATGGGTGGGTGACTGGGTGACTGAGTGGGTGGGTGACTGAGTGGGTGGGTGACTGAGTGAGTGGGTGACTGGGTGGGTGGGTGACTGAGTGGGTGGGTGGGTGACTGGGTGAAAGTGGGTGAAAGTGACTGGGTGGGTGTGTGGGTGGGTGACTGGGTGGGTGTGTGGGTGGGTGACTGAGTGGGTGACTGGGTGACTGAATGGGTGGGTGACTGGGTGACTGAGTGGGTGGGTGACTGAGTGGGTGGGTGACTGAGTGGGTGGGTGACTGAGTGGGTGGGTGGGTGACTGAGTGGGTGGGTGAGTGGGTGACTGACTGACTGAATGGGTGGGTGACTGGGTGACTGACTGAATGGGTGACTGGGTGACTGAATGGGTGGGTGACTGGGTGACTGAGTGGGTGGGTGACTGAGTGAGTGGGTGACTGAGTGGGTGGGTGACTGAGTGAGTGGGTGGGTGACTAAGTGAGTTTTTGGGTGACTAAGTGAGTGGGTGGGTGACTGAGTGGGTGACTGAGTGGGTGGGTGACTGAGTGGGTGGGTGACTGAGTGGGTGGGTGGGTGACTGGGTGGGTGAAAGTGACTGGGTGGGTGTGTGGGTGACTGAGTGGGTGGGTGACTGAGTGGGTGGGTGGGTGACTGAGTGGGTGGGTGGGTGACTGAGTGGGTGGGTGGGTGACTGGGTGGGTGACTGGGTGGGTGAAAGTGACTGGGTGGGTGTGTGGGTGACTGGGTGACAGTGCTTGGGAGACGGTGTGTGACTTACCTTGACCCTGTGGCATCTGGCTGGGGCAGGAGGTGAGTTCGGGAAGCTTGGGGGGGGGGGGGGCAAGAGTGGCAGGAGTCCCGCGCCGCGCTTCCCCTCTCCGGTAGCGTCACACGTGATGGGGAGTCCCGCGCCGCGCTTCCCCTCTCCGGTAGCGGCGCACGTGATGGGGAGTCCCGCGCCGCTTCCCCTCTCCGGTAGCGGCGCACGTGATGGGGAGTCCCGCGCCGCGCTTCCCCTCTCCGGTAGCGGCGCACGTGAGGGGGAGTCCCGCGCCGCGCTTCCCCTCTCCGGTAGCGGCGCACGTGATGGGGAGTCCCGTGCCGCTTCCCCTCTCCGGTAGCGGCGCACGTGAGGGGGAGTCCCGCGCCGCTTCCCCTCTCCGGTAGCGGCGCACGTGAGGGGGAGTCCCGCGCCGCTTCCCCTCTCCGGTAGCGGCGCACGTGAGGGGGAGTCCCGCGCCGCTTCCCCTCTCCGGTAGCGGCGCACGTGAGGGGGAGTCCCGCGCCGCTTCCCCTCTCCGGTAGCGG
This sequence comes from Ascaphus truei, assembly GCF_040206685.1. Taxonomy (NCBI): domain Eukaryota; kingdom Metazoa; phylum Chordata; class Amphibia; order Anura; family Ascaphidae; genus Ascaphus; species Ascaphus truei. Next base: position 374,066,669 of record NC_134484.1, on the reverse strand, counting down.
CGCACGTGATGGGGAGTCCCGCGCCGCTTCCCCTCTCCGGTAGCGGCGCACGTGATGGGGAGTCCCGCGCCGCTTCCCCTCTCCGGTAGCGGCGCACGTGAGGGGGAGTCCCGCGCCGCTTCCCCTCTCCGGTAGCGGCGCACGTGAGGGGGAGTCCCGCGCCGCTTCCCCTCTCCGGTAGCGGCGCACGTGAGGGGGAGTCCCGCGCCGCTTCCCCTCTCCGGTAGCGGCGCACGTGAGGGGGAGTCCCGCGCCGCTTCCCCTCTCCGGTAGCGGCGCACGTGAGGGGGAGTCCCGCGCCGCTTCCCCTCTCCGGTAGCGGCGCACGTGAGGGGGAGAGCAGGAGGCCCGGGCCGCGCCGCGAGGGGGGAGGAGCCTGGAGTTTGCTGCTGAGCAGCAGGGCCGCGCTTCCTCCGCGGCGCACGGTGAGGGTGATGGTGCGGCTGGGGATGTTGCGGAGCGTCGGGATTTGGGTGAGGTGGGGAGGGGGGAGAGAGTGAGGGGCACCGGGAGAGGAGGGGCACCGGGAGAGGAGGGGGGGGTGTGGAAGGTGAGCTGCGGTCCAACTGACGGGGGAGAGTGTGTGTCCCTGTGTGTGTGTGTCCCTGTGTGTGTGTGTCCCTGTGTGTGTGTCCCTGTGTGTGTGTGTGTCCCTGTGTGTGTGTGTCCCTGTGTGTGTGTGTCCCTGTGTGTGTGTGTGTCCCTGTGTGTGTGTGTCCCTGTGTGTGTGTGTGTCCCTGTGTGTGTGTGTCCCTGTGTGTGTGTGTCCCTGTGTGTCCTTTGGCCCGTCACTCCGCCTCAGGCCAATGAGAGGTGTGCGGGGGCGGACCAAGGGACCAATGAGATTTCCCCTAGGGACACCGGACATCCAGGCAGGCAGGCAGGCAGGCAGGCAGGCAGGCAGGCAGGCAGGCAGGCATACAGTGCTTTCACTAATATAGTATAAGATATATATATATATATATATATATATATATATATATATATATATACATACTTAGTTAAGGTATGGTGAGTAAAAAAAGTGACAAAAACCCTCCACAGCAAAGCATATAGCAAATATTCCTGTATGCTCATTTGCTTTGCTGTGGAGGGTTTTTGTCACTTTTTGTAGTCACCATAACTTAACTAAGTATTGTAAACCCCATCCTCATTGCTTCATTGCATAGCCAGCTAACCAACCCCACACTGAGGAGACCCATTAAGGTCGAAACAGCTGTCTGTGGGTGGGTTTTCTGGCTATGCAGCTTAACCCTGGCTGTGCTTAAAGCTGTGACCATGCAGCAAGCTTAAGCCTATAGGGAACCATGTTAAAAATGGTTTTGAAGCAAAAGGTGACACTGTGTGTCCATTTGCATGTCATTTCCCAGAATCCCTTGCTGCAGTGGAAGTGCTGTGTGCTGGGTGATAATGGTGAAAGGCGGGGTTGCAGACCTGCCTAAGACATGCAAATGAGCATACAGGAATATTTGATATATATATATATATACTAGCTGAGAGACCCGGCGTTGCCCGGGATGTAATTTTGGGGGGGCGGACGACAGGGTTGGGCTTCCCCCGGGTGACTGGGTGACTGACTAAATGGGTGGGTGACTGAATGGGTGGGTGACTGACTGAATGGGTGGGTGACTGACTGAATGGGTGGGTGACTGGGTGGGTGGGTGACTGAGTGGGTGGGTGAGTGGGTGGGTAACTGAGTGAGTGAGTGGGTGACTGGGTGAAAGTGGGTGACTGGGTGAAAGTGACTGGGTGACTGGGTGGGTGACTGGGTGGGTGTGTGGGTGACTGAGTGAGTGGGTGGGTGACTAAGTGAGTGGGTGGGTGACTAAGTGAGTGGGTGGGTGGGTGACTGAGTGAGTGGGTGGGTGACTGAGTGGGTGGGTGGGTGAGTGAGTGGGTGACTGGGTGAAAGTGGGTGACTGGGTGAAAGTGACTGGGTGGGTGTGTGGGTGACCGGGTGGGTGTGTGGGTGACTGGGTGACAGTGCGTGGGTGACGGTGGGTGACTTACCTTGACCCCGTGGCATCTGGCTGGGGCAGGAGGTGAGTTCGGGAAGCTGGCGGGGGCAAGAGTGGCAGGAGGCCCGCGCCGCGCTTACCCTCCGTCTGGGAGCCGGTGAGTGGAGCGGGAGGGAGTGGAGCAGGAGGGAGGTGAGTGGAGCGGGACCTCTCCTTCCGGCCGCCGCCATGTTACTTAGTCCGCGAGGGAGGAAGGGGGTCCTTCCGTTCGCCGCCATCTTAGGTGCCGCGTGGCAGCGGCAGGCTGCCCTGCCCACTGCCTGTCCCCGCGCCTGGGAGGGAGGTGAGTGGAGCGGGAGGTGAGTGGAGCGGGAGGTGAGTGGAGCAGGAGGTGAGTGGAGCAGGAGGTGAGTGGAGTGGGAGGGAGTGGAGCGGGTGGGAGGTGAGTGGAGTGGGAGGGAGGTGGAGGGAGGTGAGTGGAGCGGGAGGGAGGTGGAGGGAGGTGAGTGGAGAGGGAGGTGAGTGGAGAGGGAGTGCAGCGGGAGGGAGGTGAGTGGAGAGGGAGGTGAGTGGAGAGGGAGGTGAGTGGAGCGGGAGGGAGGTGAGTGGAGCGGGAGGTGAGTGGAGCGGAGGTGAGTGGAGCGGAGGGGGGGAGGTGAGTGGAGCACCGGGGAGGGGGGGAGGTGAGTGTGATGGGGGGGGGGGAGAGGACAGAGAGAGAGAGGTGTGTGTGTGTTTTTTTTGGACCTTTGGCCCGTCACTCCGCCTCAGGCCAATGAGAGGTGTCGGGGCGGGCCAAGGGGGTGGTGTGAGTGTGTGAGGCCAATGAGAGGTGTGCGGGGGCGGGCGGGCAAGGGACCAATGAGATTTCAGCTAGGGACAGGGAACACAGTGAAACATACATACATACAATGCTTTCAGAAATATATAGTAGATAGATATGTCCAGAGAAGCACAATGACAGGGAAAAAGAGGACAGGCACTCCAATATGTAAAAAGGTGAAAATGTACTCTCAACGGAACTCTTGATAAAGGATCCATTGGGAAGTGAAACATTGAGAATACAATTTCACCTTTTTGCATTAGGAGTGCCTGTGTTGTGTTTTCTCTCTGTCTCTCCACACACACACACACACACACACACACACACACACACACACACACACACACACACACACAAACACACACACACACACACACACACACACACACACACACACACACACTAGATTGTAGGCTCTGATGAGCATGTCCTCCTCATTACCTATTTGTATCTGTTTGTGCATGTTTGTCCTTAGATGTATTTGTATGTTACTCTCATTATGCAATTACAAAATCTCTGTACCCCCAATGTACCGCGCTGTGGAATATGTTGGCGCTATACAAATAGACGATAATAATAACATTTAAAAGCAACAGTGCCATTGATTTGTACCCATTGATTTTGCAGCCCATTGGTTCAAATCATGTCATGGTTGACTCCTTAGGGCCTTTGTACTAAAGTATCCTGGCATCAAAACTGGAACAACACTAAGGGAGGGCACATAACACTAAGGGAGGGCACATAACACCAAGGGAGGGCACGTAACACTAAGGGAGGGCACTTTCATGTCTAAACAGTTTTTGTGTGTTGGACGTGGGTTTAAAAAGAAAAAAAAGAAAAAAAATTGTCTTCTAATTTTGCAGATTTGTTTGGTTTTGGTCTTTTATTTTTGCCAAATGATGGGAAAATATCTAAACAAGCAGTAACATGCTAAAGAAGCATAATAAAGCGTTACAAATGTGGACATTGGACTTTATTGGATTTGTCCAGCGAGTAGTAAATTCTGGAAATTAGACTGCAATTCCTACCAGGAAACAGATGTGTTTACCTAGATATTGTTTAATAAGCTACAAACCCACACTGAGGCCATTTGAAAAGGCAATTTAATTTGGTTTCTACAGAAAGATTTTGAGAGCGGGTAGATTATTTTATTTATAGAAGCGATAAAGATGTATTTAAAGTCCCTGTTACACTTACATGTGTAAAATCATTTGTGGTTTCAAAGTAATAGGTTATGTTATTAGTACATAATTTTCCCCCTCTTTCCTAGATCATGGTGTTTTTATTTTCACAGTAAATAAAAAAGAAAATAAAAGGAAAACCAAATTGGGCTGAAAATAATGTATGTTATAATATTAAGATATGACACCAAAAGGGGAGAAAATGATCTGCCAAATAAATCTTTATGGCAGGCACAATATATATATATATATATATTGCAACAAAGCATCCCGATCGCACAGACTATAATAACAGAGGGATCCAAACTTTTTTCAGAGACCAAAAGGGTGTTTTAAATGTTCTGGATGCTACAGTAGGCCTGTTTATCCACCGACAAATAAAGTTCAATCATTTGCCACCAAGGAAGACTGTCAGATAGAGTCTTCCATTAATTGTAACAGCAAGTTTGTGATCTATGTGCTGCAGTGCGATTGTGGACTGCAATATGTGGGAAAAACCATCAGGTGTCTACAAATAAGGATCTTTGAGCACCTTAGGAATGTTACGAATATCACTAAACAATTCTTAGACAAAGGTAAACCCCTCACCTTCCTTTTAGATCATTTTCACAAAGTACACAATAGTGACCCTAGAGCATTGCACTGTTCGGCTATCGAATGCCCTGGTGACAATATTAGAGGTGGCAACAGGGATCTACATTTGCTACGTAGAGAACAATATTGGATATTTGAATTGAGAACGAAACCTCCTTGATATCACGCCATTCCTTAAAAAATAAAGTCATCATTAGGACACTTAATGACACAGTATAAGTACGGACAAATGTAGTTGATGCTCGTTCAAGAGACATTCCATTTTACTTAAGGTGTAGCACCGAACTTTAGAGGGGACGCCATTGGGGGATATGATTTTATAAACTATTTTAAATAGTAGTTTTTGTAAGTAATTTTTATAAAGTAAATTTTGAAAATATATATATTTTCAAATGAGGACCAAACTTTTATAGGTTGGTTTTTATAAATAAAATCTTTTTGCCAACAGGTGTTTTTACTCAGAAAAAATTAGATTTTTTAAAAGATAGGAAATTAATAAAATTATTTTCATTATTGTAGTGTTTATAATTTGAATTAGCCTCCCCCTCCGTGTAGGACACTTTCTTCTCTTGATAGTTCTTAGTGTATGCCTAGGTATGGGGAGGTTATATCATGTGATATTATTATGTCTTTATTGTATTTGTTATGCTTAATGTTGGGTGTATTTTATTACATTAATATAAACATGCATTTGTTGCATTATTTTGCAATGTAAGGATGGAAGGATTCCCATCACCAAGGTTGTAGATTTCTAAAAAAACATTTGAAAAATTATGTTTTATTATTAATGGGATATAGATTGGCTTTTTTCTAAAGACATGATCTAAGTTAGACATGTTTTTTGTCCCAAAATTAAAAGTGTAAATTTAGCATTATTCTCTTTCAAGTGAATTTTGCTTTAATATACCATAATATACCAATGGAATGCCATTCCTTTTACTCCATGTTTTTTGGAAATTTGTACAATTTCTGCTCTTAGTGGAAGATTAGCCACAGCCATGCAATTACGATTATTAGATCAGAGTAAGGGGTATATATATATGGGCACCCTTGTGATAGTGACGTCAGCCCCTGATGAAGCACTGCGGTGCGAAACGCGTTGAGGTCGTCACGTTACACTCACGTCATCACGCATGCAGGGTTGAACCTCTCGGTCAGCCACGAGCTACGAGCAGCCTAGCTGTTTGCTGTTGCCTGTAGAGGATTCTCTTGTTTGGCGTCCATGCACGAGGCCACGTGCAGGATGCATCAGCGGTTTCAATATCTGTCGAGCAATCTATTTTGCATCTCTTCCGGTTCACTAGTGCTGCGAGCGGACATCCGGCTCGCTGGGCCCCTTCTGTATATCATCTTGGAGAGTCCAGCTCTCACCCGGGACTGTGAGAAGCTTGCTCTTAAATATATCTCATGTGAGTTACTATATTTGTTTGTGTCTCTTAAATACACCCTTTGTTTCACACACATACATATATATATATACATATATACAGTGTTCGACAAACCTATACATTTGCACGCCCCGGGCGAGTGGATTTAACATCGTGGCGAGCTCCTATTGGCCCAAGCAGCACACGTTTGGTACTAGGTGGCGAGTAGATTTTTTTGTTCGGCGAGTAGATTTTTTGGTGATTTATCGACCACTGCATATATATATTTATATACACACATATACACACATATACACACACACACACACACACACACACACACACACACACACACACACACATATAAAGGAAAACCAGTGCTCAGAATTATAAGTGTATGTGAATAAATATATAAAAGGTGTATATATAAAGTGTATTACTGAGATAAATATGAGAAAAGTAATGAATTGTTGAAATGCATATAAATAAAGAAAAATGCAGCTCTAATGTGGATTTACCTAATCCATAAAGTGTGCATAGAGGGAGAAAAAGAGCACAAATTGCAATAGTGTATGTATAAAAAAGGACAATTTATTAAAATACAAGACAAACAAAGTCCCTATGTCAATGAGCCAGAAACATACATAACGAATATGATAAGAACAAATTCAGCAATCATATGCTGATACTCTGATTAGGAGGAGGATTGATATATTCAGGTGAGGCACACAATGAAGAGGGGGCTGCTGGATGAGAGAGAAAAAAGTGTGGCTGGTGGAATAAATGTTCCAATAACACCCAAAAGCCCAATGAGGACTAGAGATATTGGTGAGGTGTAGAAATGGAGTATATTCAGTCCGGTGGCTCCAGAAGAAAGTAATGTACAATGACAAGGGAGGGCTCAGATAGGTAATCAGCAGGGAGACCACGGTGTGCTGAATATTGCGATGTTTATCACTCCATGTTGATGTATAACCGGTTAAAGGTTTCAAAGCTTTTCCGACAGTCTATCCGCTCTCCATGTCGGGAACCCGGTGCTGTAGCATAAACAGGAAGCCTGAAATCCGTTGGCGGTCAGCCAGACCTCCAGAGCCTAATCACCTCACAAATCTTCAGCCACGTAAAGTTCAGTATGCCACCAAACAAATTCTGCACACTTCTCCTAGCCCCCAAACGCCTGAATCAGGGAATCCTTGCAACAGCTGATCGTCACTAACGTGATGTGTGCCCTACGCGTTTCGTCGGCTGATGCACTGACTTCATCAGGGGTGTGTTCAAAGTGGTAGCAGTAAAATATTGAAAGCCCATGTGAAACATACTGATTTGCTTGATTATAATAGGATAATTGAAAACTGAAGTGCATTTGGGAAGTTGCTGTATAAATACCTATTTGGTGAAACTATACATGTACAATAGACCAAAACACATGGGAAAATAAAATAAAATTTTTTTTAACATACGAATGTAGGACACATATGTAGTCATTTCATTATTATATTTTTTTTATCATATCTTGAAATACCAAGGAACAAAAATGAATAAATGATAAAACTAAAAAACATGCCTGCTGCATATGACCAAAGCATGACACAATACTAATGAAAAATACATAAATAAACAATTAACAAATAACAAAAAACACTCATTGATTAATGGATTGACAGATAAATAAATAAAATATAATGTAGATAAATAATGATGAAACGTTATTCAATTGTACAAATTGAAAAGTGATATATCATAATGATTCATGAAAGCCAGAACAAATACGAGAAAATGGACACTAGACAAAGATATTCGTGTCCAGATTCACATTCAGACATCCTGGAATGACGCTGTTAAGCCTGAAGATCCAGAAGGTCCCCCTACGAGAAAGCACCTTAACCCTATCGCCTGCCAATATGGAAGGGGGGATATGTTCCAAGCCCATAACTTTAAGACCTACAGTACTTTTGCTGTGGCAGAGAAGAAAATGTTTAGACAAATGGTGATTGGTAACACCATTCAAAATGTTCCTCCTGTGCTCTAGAAATCTAGTGCAAAGTGGACGTGTAGTGCGACCTATTGTACATATTGTAGGCCGCATCCACAAGTAATTAAATACTCTACAAAAGTGGTCTGACAGTTAATTAAGCTCTTAACTGGGAATATCTCACCATTTGAGTGATATACAAACTTCTTACTGGTATCTATAAAGAAACATGTAATACGCCTTCCTCTGTTGCACCTGAAGTTACCTAAGGGCTTGGAACCAAAAGCCTTAACCTTCTCTGGTGGCATCTCCTTCTGCAGGGTCCTGTTATCATGGCACCGCAACGTCAAATGGCATTGTGTTACCATGACAAGATGTCACATTGCATGGCACCGTGATGCAACATGGTGTCGCATTGCCAACACAACATGACAGCACAGCATCATGACGCTGTATCATGTAAGGAGAAGCTGCAGCACCGGACAAGTACACCGCAAATGCCCCTGCACCGAGCCTCACGATAATCCCACCCGGCCCTGCCTGTTACCATACTTGCCAACGGATGCTGTCTTTCTGCTGGGCCCCAATCTTTGCATTGAAATCTCCCATAATGGTAGGTGACAATTTCCTTTGTTTAATTGGTTAATTTCATGGTAGAATTCTTCTACCTCATTGTCTGTGTGACTTGACGTGGGGGCATGCATTTTATTATTTGAAACCTCTATCTTTTTGTCAACTGAATGACGATTCTGGCTGCTCTAACCGATAATCTTTCATACTTCACTATGTTGTTTTCCCCATCTCGTTAACGATGAAGTCCACTCCACTGATTCTTCCATTTTCTGTACCTCCGTAATATAGCGTGTCAATTTTTGTACTCAATTAGGCCTTTATCTTTTCTTCAGACTTCACCAAGGCCAACAATATCCCATTTAAGCTTTTCAAGTTTGTCTTCCAGTTCTTGCAGTGCTGGGGGTTGAGGCCTTACTTGCCATGCCGGCCTTGTTTGCATGTTGGCAAGTACTGTAACTTTCTCACTGTAGCTGGGTATATGGCTCAAGCTTTCATAGTATGGTTAAACCTACTAGCACAAGTGCCTCTATACATCTTCCTGAACACCCATTGCCAGAATTACTCAAATACTGTACCCTCACTTGTGTGGTTTTTTTTTTGGAGACAAATTTACATGTCAACAACCTACATTTCACCCCCTAAAAATACCACTGCTATTTGGTTTTAGGAGAGACTACAGGAAGTCTTAGAGTACATGTTTTTCAAGGAAACACACGCAAACCCAGCAACTCGTAAAGCCTAAAAATGGCCACAGTTAATTCCACAGATCAAATTATGAAGAAGTCAGACCCAATAAACAAAAGGCCTGAGTCACTTATAAGGGAGAAACCATTACCACATAGTTGTTTCATTTACCACCAAGATGTACATGTTTTTATATGCCCTGTCATGCACTGTATTCCTGCGTAGAAATGGCTTATTAGTCTGTCAGATATTTGGGGCAAGCATTCTATTTTCCTTATGATTACTTATACTTAATGCTCTTATTGTATGTGTAATTTACTGCATTTTAACATCTCTGTATGTTTCTATTGTACAGCACTGTTAAAACAACAAATGGGCTAATTTGAGCCAACGTGGACGATAGAGAAACCTCCAATGATATGAATAAGGGTGTTCGGCCAATTGCAAAGCCCCCCCATTCAATTGGACGCTTCAGCACATACCGAATTAGCCCCCAACACAGAAAATGATAGACCAGCCAACTCTGTATCTTTAAAGAAGGAAGTACCGGTAATTACAAGGGGAGCAAGAGTTTCTAAGACAAGAATTTGCACAATATTCTTAATTCTTACCCTACAGTGCTGTGTGCACATACAATGCATTGAACTGCGCTAAGGTGATACAAAACTGCAGGTCTATAAAGTAGCACAGCCACTGTCTAAAAGGTCTTACCACAGGTGTCGAAGTGTCTGATTCACTTTCAGCATTTCAGCAAAGCTCTTGGCTGCTTCATCATCGAGCCTATTTTCCGTCAACCTACGTTAAAAAAAAGGCATTAAAAAAGAGCAGGTAACACAAAAAGGAGAAGCCTTTCTGTTGCGTTTATTCCCATCTGGAAGTCTTTGAAATTACTTCAGTTTACAATTGAAAATAGGCACTTGATCACATTTAAATTCTGCAAACTACTATTGCATGCGCACAGTCAGTGCTAATATACATATATAAACAACAAAACAAAAAGTTTAATATATCTAATAAATATAAATGATAAACATGCATAAGAATATACACAAGTGAATCGAGCACAAATATCATTTAAAAGTGAACGTGAACACAAATTGTGTAATAAAAATTAAATAAATGAATACAATCCCCGAATATAGTGCTGCTCTTGAGAAGGACTCAATCCAAGTCCATAGACGAATGGCGGAAAAAGGTTTTGGGAGCGCAAATAGATCCAGGTATATGTGGAAATAAAAATACAAAAATAGTGCCATGCAGTAAAGTGAATATAGATTGGTGAAGTAATGAATATATAACCTCACTCAGATGGTTACCGCACTGAGGTTATCCAGAGTGACCAACGTCTATGAACATCCAGGAACCCTCGTTGTTGTGTCCGTCAGGGCCAGATGAAGAGAAAAGGGGGACAGGGGGGTGTGGGGTCCCACATAGGAAAAATAGATGGTAGAGGGTGTGCAACCTGACTGAGGGCCATAGTTACTAAGGAGTGCTAGCCCAAAAAACATATCCCAGACCATTTAAGTGAATGAGAGGGAAGGTATTTTATGGATGAGCTCCGCTTTGTAAATATGGGCCTTTGTGTTTTCATTGGTTTCAAATCACGAACCACCTTAAATTTGAGACTGTTCAGCAACATTTGCGTGACCATGTTCAGCTCAATAACAGGACAACTCCCACATGCAGTCCAGGGCTACAACTCATCATGCGACCTGCCTTGTAAGGTGTACTTTGTAAGAAGTTAATACCAGGCAACTCCCCTTTTTGACCATGTCCGAGGCCTTAGAGTGCATATGTTAAAAATCAAGGAGACAGACTAAATTAGTGAGACTTACAGAAAATCTGTGAGAGTTGACAGATCTCATAAGTTAAACAACTGAATTAGAATGCCACCAGCAATAGTAAATGCAGAACAAGGCAGCAGAGGCCTCTCTGTCACATACTGTATAAGATTTTTCAGATTCATTTGCACTGTCGATAACATGATAAGAAGATATTCTAATATGTAAATTGTAATTACCACAGTATTTTCACAGAATGGTTTTGTTGTAGAGCATCTGCAAGACTTTTGCCTCCTTCTGTGGTAATCCCATTGCAAGCAAGACTGAATCAAACACAAAACAGGAGACACAATCACATGAATACAACATATCAAGAGCGAGTGGGAGAGCGAGAGAAACTGCACATACCGGTTTAAAACAAATATAAATGAGCAGCTAATACGGATCTTTTTCCCCATTTAAGAACTTCATTCTGAACTAGTGTATTCCCCCTTCCTCTGACAGTAGGGAATGGTGAAAAAACCCAGAGGGCGGCCCCGTGATTTCACATGTTCTTGTGATGTCAGGGGGCGGTACTATGATGTCATGTGGTGTTCTTGTGATGTCACGGTGTTGTACTGGGCCATCTCGGGAGTCCATTTGTTCCTGTACCAACAGCCCAAAGACAGGAAAGGGAGTTGGGTATTCTAAAAATAGGATGAGATCCTGTCTAGTAAATATGGTACCCTGTATATTGTGGGTCCCTAGGAGCTATACTGTTCTATATGTATTACTCCATGAACACCCACCTCTCCCCCAATTTCTGAGAAATGTACAGGTTTTTTTTACCAGTGTTAAAATTTCTTAATATATAGTTACATATTAGCACAAAAACGTACAACTACGGCATAATTAGTAAAACATTTTTGCTTACAGGTCATGTCATTGTCTTTATCCCTGATGATGTATCACAACACAAAATGCTATTCTATTTTGAGACACCATGAAGATGTGATGACTCCATTAAGATGTTTGCATGAATACGTAAGATGCTGTAGAGTTGCAATGTTTTCTGGGTGCATGTCTAAGCCTGAGGACAATCATCTCATTCTTGTTTTCTATTTTACAATATATCACTTAATGTAAACAAAGGAGAATACTTTGTTGTTGATCCAGTATGCGCTTCCTTTTTTTATCCTTCATGCAGAGAAGGGCTTTGAACCATGTCAGCTCTAAAAAACATTAGTGTGTTACAAAACGGTTTCCTGAAAAACCGCACAGCGTGTACACAAAGTAGCATGTTAAATTGTAAGGTGCCAGCATGTGACAAAGGGTGTGCGAAGCACCTGAAAAAACGATTACCTTAGATTATTCAAGCTGGGGTGATTCTTTATTGCCTCTGCAAATGCTTTTGCACCTTCATCTCCAATTTGATTTCCCCACATCCTGCAAAGAAAGAAATTGGCCGATCATAATGTGGCCAGTAGTTAATCTGAAGTTGTTGGCACTCAGCAGCATATGTACAGTAATAACCAGCACTAAGCTGTTGGGCCGCTTGCACTGCAGTAAAGCACCCTGCAGCCAGTTCTCCTGGGTGGCTTACAGTGCCATAAGGTATTTTATGGCTCAGTACCACTTAGTAAATATGGCCTTCAATATTTTGTTTTGAGAAGTGTTTTTCAACCCTCTACTCGAGACACCTACGCAATACCAGATTTTAAGAACAATCAATGAATAACCAAGCCCACGTTATTGTTTACACTTCTCTTACATGTGAATATGTGATGGGCTGGTCATTCCTAAGGCTAAGGCCCCGGCGCTCTAATGCGCGCCCGCGATTTTGGCTGCGCGTTCCGGCGATTCCCCGGTCTGCAGCTCACTGCAGGAGCAGAGACCGGGGGGGGCGTGCCGGAGGAGTGACGGGGGCGCGGCCATGACGTCACCCGGCAGGTTCGCCCTCATTGGCTGAACCGCCGGGGGGCGTGCCTAGCCGCTCGACGCGAGTTCCTGCTCTCAATTCTATTGAGAGCAGGAGTAGCTCTCGCGCGAGCGCTGCGGCCCCCCCTCGCAGCGGGCCCGGCGCCGTTGCGGGGAGGGCTCTCGTGCGCGCAGCGTCCGCCACAGCGGACGCTGTAGCATGCAGCGGGGGCAAGGCCTAAAACATGGCCAGGCTTGGGTGTCCCAGGGAAAGGGTTGAGAAACATTGGTTTAGGGAGCGCTTGAATACCAAATTACAGCAATGGTTCCGAGTTACTGCTCAAGGCACTAATAAGACTTTTAGTAGTAACTAGCTGAGAGACCCGGCGTTGCCCGGGAGTACAATTTCCCGCTACCCCCTCTCTCTCCACTCCCCCTGTCTGTTTCTCCGCTCCCCCCTCTCTGTTTGTGTCCCCCCCCCCCTGCGCAGCTCCATTCCCCCCCCCTACAGTGTTCTACACACACACAGGGTCCCCCACACACACTGCCCCCCCCCACACACTGTCACCCCCCCCCACACACACACACACAGTAGTCCTTCCCACCACACACACACTGTCCCCCCCCCCACACACACTGTCCCCCCCACATACACACTGCCCCCCCTCACACACTGCCACCCCCACACACACTGTCCCCCCACATACACACTGCCCCCCCCACATACACACTGCCCCCCCCCACATACACACTGCCCCCCCCCCACACACACTGGTCCCCCCCACACACACTGTCCCCCCCCACACACACTGTCCCCCCCCACACACACTGTCCCCCCCCCACACACACTATCCCCCCCCACACACTATCCCCCCCCCACACACACTATCCCCCCCCCACACACACTATCCCCCCCCACACACACTATCCCCCCCCCACACACACTATCCCCCCCCCACACACACACTGTCCCCCCCCACACATACACTGTCCCCCCCCCCCACACACACTGTCGTCCCCCCACACACACTGTCCCCCCCCCCACACACTGTCCCCCCCCTGTTACAGGACCACAAAGCCCCCTCCCCTGTAATTGGAGTGGTGGCTGCAGCGTCTGTTAGTGGAGTGACCGGAGGGAGGGGGGTTGGTGGGGGAGAGGTGAGGCCTGCGCCGAGGAGTGGCGGGTGGGAGTGGAGTGACCGGAGGGAGGGGGGTGGTGGTGGGGGAGAGGTGAGGCCTGCGCGGTAGTGGTGTGACCAGAGGGAGGGGGGTTGGTGGGGGAGAGGTGAGGCCTGCGCCGAGGAGCGGCGGATGGGAGTGGAGTGACCGGAGGGAGGGGGGTGGTGGTGGGGGAGAGGTGAGGCCTGCGCGGTAGTGGCGTGCCCGGATGGAGGGGGGTTGGTGGTGGGGGAGAGGTGAGGCCTGCGCCGAGGAGCGGCGGAGGTGTGTGGGGGTGAGGAGTGTGGGTTCACCAAGTTGTTCTCTTTAGGTTCTAACTGCAAGTGAGATGGTCCTTGCAATGTGAGGGGTAGGGTGAGGGGGAGGGGGTGGTGGGTGCACCGTGGCCAATGACACAGGGGGAACACAGGGCCAATCACACAGCGGGAAGACATACACACACAAACATTATTTGAGACTTATAGATATAGATTCGGTAAAAAATGTTGAATATACTTCATCAATATTACATACAGGTTACACATTTCTTAGGAATTGATGCTGTTTCGTAGAAAACGTTTATAGATTGGGTTTATTTCACTTCTAAAAAGCAGATACTGATGTACAAACTGCTACCATATTGCACCACTGAAATAAGTCACAAACTGATAATAAGCAACGTTAAGTGTTAGAGACCCAACGCTGTGCATTTCCAAGCTCTTGAGAGACCCCCTTGGCTATGTTGTACTTTTGATACTATTTTTTAACATAATACTGCGTCATCATTTAAAATATGTTTGATAGTGGTGTATTGTATTGTATTGTATGTCTTTATTTATATAGCGCCATTAATGTACATAGCGCTTCACAGTAGTAATACATGTGGTAATCAAATAAATAACAGATAATATAAATAACAGATCATGGGAATAAGTGCTTCAGACATAAAAGTAACATTAAGGAAGAGGAGTCCCTGCCCCAAGGAGCTTACAGTCTAATTGGTAGGTATGGAGAGCGTACAGAGACAGTAGGAGGGAGTTCTGGTAAGTGCGTCTGCAGGGGGCCAAGCTTTATGTATCATGTGCTTCTTTAAGTACGTGGGTCTTAAGGTGGGTCTTAAAGGTGGATAGAGAGGGTGCTAGTCGGGTACTGAGGGGGAGGGCATTCCAGAGGTGTGGGGCAGTCAGTGAAAAAGGTTTAAGGCGGGAGAGGGCTTTAAATACAAAGGGGGTAGAAAGAAGACATCCTTGAGAAGAACGCAAGAGTCTGGATGATGCATAACGAGACATTAGGGCTGAGATGTAAGGAGGGACAGAAGAGTGTAAAGCTTTAAAAGTGTGGAGAAGAATGGAGTGTGAGATGCGGGATTTGATTGGAAGCCAGGAGAGGGATTTCATGAGCGGAGATGCTGAGACAGATCTATGAAAGAGTAGAGTGATTCTGGCAGAAGCATTTAGGATAGATTGTAGGGGAGACAGGTGAGAGGCAGGAAGGCCGGACAGCAGGAGGTTACAGTAATCAAGACGGGAGAGAATGAGGGCCTGAGTCAGCGTTTTTGCAGTCGAGCAACAGAGGAAAGGGCGTATCTTTGTTATATTGCGGAGGAAAAAGCGACAAGTTTTAGAAATGTTTTGAATGTGAGGGGCGAATGTGAGAGAGGAGTCAAGTGTGACCCCTAGGCAGCGTGCTTGGGCTACTGGGTAAATGATCGTAGTTCCAACAGTAATGTGGAAGGAGGTAGTAGGGCCAGGTTTGGGAGGAAGTATGAGGCGCTCTGTTTTAGCCATGTTGAGATTAAGGCGACGGAGAGCCATCCAGGATGATATAGCAGAGAGACATTCAGAAACTTTGGTTTGTACAGCAGGTGTAAGGTCGGGTGTTGAAAAGTAAATGAAAGTCGAAAATATTAGCTCTAAAAAGGTACAAATACTACGATATACAAATTCCTTTCATTAGTTGCTTGTATATGGTAGACTGTAAGTGAAGTATCTATTAGCTGAAGCAAGTTTGTGTGTTTTTGGATCAGTGCAGCAGCAAGTCCAAAGTTCCACTGACTAGGGATAAATAATAATCTGTTTTAAGGAAATCACAATGGTGGCCTGTTCCCAGCACCCCCCAAATTATTACTGAAATCAACACTACTTCAAAGCATACAAAAAATAACTAGTGTATGTGCAGTTCCTTTGAGTAGCATCATTTAAAGGTTTTAAGCCTACCCATGCTTCAGCACAGGGAGGGGGGGGGGGGTTCAGTCAAAATGACTGAGCCACTGAGATGTCCTTAAAACCTGACCTAATGGGGATTCGAGGACTCGAGCTGGGAACCCCTGACCTATGGTATCCTGGCCGTCTGAGAAATAAGAGTGGTTGTGCTCCATCATTATTCCTCCAACAACAAAAAAACATTGGAATATTTTACTAAATAAAACTGTAACGTTAAAGAAGTTATTAAACCAACTCAAAGATGGAAACAAATCGACTTACCCAATATCGCAAATACTGTTGCTCCTTTGAATAGCACGTGCGATGCATTTACCTCCCTCACTTCTGAACAGATTGTACCCTATCCTGTGTGAAAGGTTACGTACAGTTTAATTAGCAATACCACTGTTTTTATATCAAATCAACCAACAACATTATGCAATTGGCTGTGAAGTGGTCTTCTCCTTGTAAGGAGAGACACTTGCGGTCTCAACACCTAATTTATAAATGGCATCTATGAAAAATATACTCACAGCCCAATCAAAGCCGAGAAAATTCTACATGTTTGGCTAATTCAATGTAAATTGCAATTCCTTTTAGTGGACTAACATAAGAGTTCTTCTGTGGTTTCTTCTTCATTTATACATTTTAATTTAATCTATTACATTTTGTAAACTCTGTACACTTTAACTCTTATGTCGGTCTGCTAAAATGTATCACAACATCTGCATTTCTCCAGGACCAATACCCACTACTAGGACGTTAAACTACATTTTTGGCACAAATTGTCAACCTTTTTAACGAGGTTGAAACTAATCCATGTAGATCTCGAAGGTTGGTTATCAAAATCTTCACTTTACTACGCTCAATTAATGCTCTTTAAGGCCACGCTTAGAGTGCGCGCGACGGCACACGTCGTCACCCGCGAAAAGTTATCATTTAACTTTCGGCCACGTCGCTGGCTATTGATTGGTTCAGAGGCTGTCACATGTGGAGACAGCCTCTGAAAAATCAAATTTTATCGCCTTGCAAATTTTTGGTCGCTGCGCGCTTACGACGGCGGAAATGCTTTTGTTTTCAAGCGACGTCCTGTCGCCGGCACTATAAGCGCAGCCTAAGGATGGATATAAACTCCAGCTGTGTTTGTAACAGAATTGTGGGTTCACGTTCACTTTAGGTCTAAACAAAGCTATTAATGCTGCATTCCTGTGAAAGAAAGTTGAAAGAAAATAAAAAAATCTCTTACTTCAGAGTCTTCAGCTTTGGACACCCGTCAATGATACTTGCCACATACTTAGCACCGAGATCCGTAATTAGATTTTTGTACAAGCTTTAGTTGAAGATGCAAAAAGAAAATGATTATTTTGGGTTGTTTAGTAAGCTTCAGATTTATTGTTATGGAGACACACACACTCACACTCATGAATGTGCTATGCCAGTAACACGCTCGCTCACACTCATGAATGTGCTATGCCAGTAGCACGCTCGCTCACACTCATGAATGTGCTATGCCAGTAACACGCTCGCTCACACTCATGAATGTGCTATGCCAGTAGTTTTCCCATCTGTGTTTTTTGGAACCCTTGACTTCCACAGGAGGTTCCCAGAACATGTCAATTGCGGATATTTCACCACTCAAGACCCAATAATGTTATTTATTTTATATACTCTTTAATCTAATAAATCTAAAAAGGTTATAAAATATTTAGCAAACAGCTAAAACTTTCGATAATATATAACACTAGCTGATATGCCCGGCGTTGCCCGGGATTGAATTTTCCCACTCCCCCTCTCTCTCCGCTCCCCCCTTCACAGCTCCATTTTCCCCCCTTAGTCCCGGGCCGTGACTTTACAGTGACTATGTGGGTGGGATACAGTGACTGGGTGGGTGAGAGGCAGTGACTGGGTGGCAGTAACTGGGTGGGTGGGTGCGAGCCAGTGACTGGGTGGGTGGGTGCAAGGCAATGACTGGGTGGGTGGGTGCAAGGCAGTGACTGGGTGGGTGGGTGGATGCGAGGCGGTGGTGGGTGCGAGCCAGTGACTGGATGGGTGGGTTCAAGGCAGTGACTTGGTGGGTGCGAGGCAGTGACTGGGTGGGTGCGAGGCAGTGACAGGGTGGGTGGGTGCGAGGCGGTGGTTGGGTGGCAGTGACTGGGTGGGTGCGAGGCAGTGACAGGGTGGGTGGGTGCGAGGCGGTGGTTGGGTGGCAGTGACTGGGTGGGTGGGTGGGAGGCAGGGAGTGACTTAGGCAGTGGGTGGCAGTGACTGGGTTTTGTGGTCGACAGTGACTGGGTGCGTGGGTGACAATGACTGGGTTGGGTGGGTGACTTACCTTCACCGGGTGGGTGCTGCTTCCTGCCGCCAGACGCTTCCCCCCCTGCCCCTGAGGCGGCGGGGTGAGGGACTGAGTGCGGTGCTGCTGGAGGGGAGGCGGGGGGTGGCGACGATGCGGGGGGCCGGCGGCGGGCCGGGTGAAAGTAGCTGGAGGGGAGGCGGGGGGTGGCGGCCATGCGGTGGCCCGGCGGCGGGACGGGTGTAGTTGTGAGGCGGCGGGGTGAGGGACTGAGTGCGGTGTTGCTGGATGGGAGGCGCGGGCCGAGTGTAAGCGGCTGGAGGTGAGGCGGGGGGGAGGGGGGTGGCGGCGATGCTGTGGCCCATCGGCGGCGGGTTGGGTGTAGTTGTGAGGCGGCGGGGTGAGGGACTGAGTTCGGTGCTGCTGAAAAGGAGGCGGGGGGTGGCGGCGATGTGTGGGGCCGGCGGCGGGCCGGGTGTAGTTGTGAGGCGGCGGGGTGAGGGACGGAGTGCTGCTGGAAGGGAGGCGGCGATGCGGGGGGCCGGTGGTGGGCCGGGTGTAAGCAGCTGGAGGGGAGGCGGGGGCTGGCAGCGATGCGGTGGCCCGGCGGCGGGCCTGGTGTAGGTTGTGAGGCAGCGGGGTGAGGGACTGATGGTGCAGTGCGGCTGGAGTGGCTATAGGTGTGCGGCTGGGGTTTGAAGAGACTGGCGGCGCTCGGTGAGGAGGAGAATAATTCTGTGGGTGTACTGCGTGTGTCTCTCGGTCAGAGGGGCACGCGGTGTGAGGAGCCTGTGAGGGTGAGAGCGTGTGTTTGTGACCCCACCCCTTAGGCCAAGCACGTGAGCCGCCGCAACCAATGAGCAACCTCACAAACCCACACACAACCAAACTTTCAGTTTTATATACATATATATATATATATATATATATATATATATATATATATATATATATATATATATAGTATATTTTTAAAATCTAAGCCCCATTACTACAATAATTTTTTCCGTTCATAGGAGAAGGGGTCTGTCCCACAGACCAGACCCCTAACCCTTTTTTAAATTGCTATTCAGGGGGAGAGAGGCTGCTGACAACCCCCCCCCCCCCCCCAGATTGAACGCCACTAACAGTTCTGGTAAATTCCAACTTAACAAAATAAACTCTACTGCTATGTTGTATGACAGGAAGACTGTCTGTGTCAGGGAAGGGAGGTGCTCGTATACCAGGTCCCTGCAGAAGAGTTTCCTCTCTTACCTATGCTCAGGGAGTGGCTAATCCCAATTAGTACCCACTGCCATGTGGGGAACAGGAATTTATAGTATCTTGAATAGTAGTATATCCTATATTACAATTTATATTTTAGGGAATCCCTGGCAAACACCCACGGAACGCCAAGATTCCACGCAACACAGTCTAGAACCCCCCGCTTTGATGTACATTATCTCACCTGTGGCATTCAGGCTGAAGCACTTACTACATACCCAACATATGTGATGATCTTGTATTTAGTCAATTCTTCAGACAACACTTTTGCCCCCTCATCAGTGATCTGATTAACGCTGAGTCTATAATGCCATAATTAGAGAGAGAAAAATGTCAAAGAAGAGCAAACGTGGGGAAGGGCAACTTACAAGGGCAGTCCCTCCTATTATCAAGGTATACTAATAATAATGATATGTTTATGTGGTTACATATGGGTCATTGATACCCCTTTTACCAAAATCTGACAACTATAAGTATGTTAAAATAATTTGTTAGTTAGTAAGAATAGTGAGCTGAAAAGTGGGAGAAGTTACATGTTCTCTAAGCATTCACGTGTGTTCAATGTCCCTGTGTGTTCAACAAGAGTTTGCATAGGCAAACCCCCATACCATACTTTTCCCTTTATTGGATCTCATATAAGGCAAAGGAGGATAGAGTTACCAGACTTACAAACACCACCCCTCGTTCAGTGGTCTCCAAATAAAAGGGGCTATTGCTTTATTTACATATATTTATAGTGGTTTAAATTAGGCTATTGATACCCTTTTGTTAAAAAAAAAAAAAATCAGACAAATCTAAATATCTTTACATTATTTTTATAAAGTCATTAAATGTTTTATAGTTTACACTCACAGCCAGGATTCTGGAGGAGCAAAGCAGCAATTGTGGAAACAATCATATTTATTGTATGCACAAGTTACCAGAAAGTGGGAGGACAAGCCATTAGAGAGAAGATTTAAGGGCAGTAAGACCCAACCTACACTGCAAGTTCAAAAAATGTACAGACATTATCAGGATAACCTTCCAAAAATAATGTCAAATATTTATACTTGTCTTAAAAATAAAAATGTAAACCTACTAAACATATCACTGTACCTAGACAGCACATTTAACACATCCAAAAGCTGGCACCTTTTCCCAGTTTCCCTGTGCACTGTCAAGGTCTGTGAGGTTTAGAAAGCTCTGTTTACTGTAACTACGTCTATGATGAACTCTCATGTTGGTTCATTAGAAGATATCACACACTGTAATGCATCTAAATCGCTCCAGAGGTACTAGAACTTTTGAACTACCCAGTTAATCAAGAACATCATGACAGAAGACTGCTCACCTAATCACAATCAGCTTGCAGAAGCATGGTATGAGTTCTTTCACCCCATAGTCATTTATATTATTGTTGTCCAGCTCCAGAGCAAGTTTTTTGCGGTAATGATTCAACACAAAGGAGAGGGCTCCACAGTCCGAGGAAGAAGCACCGCAGAAACTTAGTTTAATGTAATCTGCACATATCCCTTTGGCTGCGAGTTTTCCCACCTTCTGGTTCTGAGTCTCGCATATGCACCGTGCCATCCAAATGAAGTGGGTCAGGGCGTGAACACGGTTAAACTCCCCAAAAGTTGAACGGGGCAGGTTGTTCAAGTGCAATTTCACGCTTTTAAAAAGATGTTGCTTGAGTGTTTTCCTCTTGGTCTTGAGGGAAGAGGGGGAGACCAAATTCCTCAGAAGGAACTCTTTTGGTTTTGACAGGAGGCCACAGAGAAAGACATTGATGAATTGCAGGTGGTCATTATTCCTGAAGGGATCCCCTCTGTTACCCTTTTTTGCACACACACATGAGAGAGGGGAAAAGTTAGGCTCTCTATTATCCTCTGTGTAAGTGCACTGACTGAAATATTTGATGAGCTCTGCACTACTGGTCCAATCATCAATTACAAGGAACAAAGCTGTAAAGAAGGACTGCAAAATAATGTGAAAAAATTCAAAAGTAGACCGATCCCCAACTCCGCTGTATTCTTGGATCGTTCTGAGGAATCCCAACTTGAGATCTTTCTCAGAGATACTCAGAGATGTGATGGTATCCTGATCGAAAACAAAGAGGGACTTCTCCATCCCATTATGAGCAAGCCTTCCAATGGACAGTAAAGTCTGCCTGCTGCTCTGATATGTCTCCAGTTGGCTCCTGGTGGACTCTCTCATGGAGAAAGATTGGTTCAGGTAAACTTCAACAATGAGTAAAAATATGTCGGTCAGCGTGACTGAGCACTTTGTAAAATAGTGGCTGTCGTTCGTGGAGTGGAAGTGTTGGTAAGACTTGAAGATGATCCAGCAAAACAAGGGGATGGAGCACAAGCTACTGAAGTTGTGATTTGCCTTGAGGTGGTTCAATACACGCTTCTGAATATCCGGGTCCTTGAAAAATAAACTAGTGTACTCCAGCTGGTTGTCTGTGGAGAAGCCTCTCAGTTGTACTTTCTTACGGACAACATTGCGTGGGACTTCACATCCTGTCCTGGCTGTCAAAACTTTCCTGGATCCTTTCAGCAACTTCCCACTCAGAAGGTGTGTGAGTAAAGCAACTGGGTGGGTAGAGTCAAATGGTGACGATACATCTGGAACACTGTTCAAGTCAAAATCAGAATGTATCTCATCAAAGCCATCAAACGTGAACAGTGCAGTCTCTGGAAACCTACATATATACCTGTATACCTCTTCTGGCTCATGGTCAGGGTAGCAGTTATATCTAAAAAGAAGGTCCTTTAGAGATATGGCAGTATTCATTTTAAAGCAGCTAAATGTCCGACACCTAAACCTAAAAAAGAATTTAATATCAGGATAGGATTCACCTTTCCCCCAAATGTACTGTATTTTTTGGATTAAAAGGGTCTTTCCCATGCCGGCATCACCAAAGATGAATATAGTTTCTCCGTCTTCGTTGATCATCCCATTGTCATCAAACAGGGAATTCAAGTCTTTTACTCTGCCCATGTTTTCGTTGGCTGCACTGATTAGTTCCATGATTCCATCCACGTACGTCTCCTGAAGCAACATCTCCTCTTTCTGGGTGTAAGACATGATGAATTTGGAGTCACAACACAACTCATGTTTGAGCTTCTTACTATACAAGGTAACTAAGGAAAGAAGAAATACATTGATTATTATGTTGACAAGTTAAACAGAAAATTGTATGGTTGCCACAGAATATCTGTTCAATGTCACATCAAAGGGGAAAAAAGCTGTGTATGTAGGTAGATATGGTAGTTTGCAAATGTCGATAGAACGATCTGCTGCCCTTGATGACCTCATTTATTGCCTGTGGGGAAAAAACTCTGCAGATTTCTATATCAAAAAAAAGAAAGAAAAGTTGCCTTTTTTTGTATCAATCTTTTTATTGGCAATGTTCACATATAGATATACATATAACAATGTCATGAGCCCATGACATTATAACACAGTGCAACCAGGTGGTTACCAATAACATTTTTCTGTTTTCCTTAGGCCATGGCCATGTTTAGCGCTTGCTCGCTCTCGCTTGCTGCCGCTCGCTCTACCAGGAGCTTTTTGCTGTCCTTACAGAGGAGACAGCAAGCGCTTGGGAGGCGGGTATCACTGTGTTTGTGTGTCACTTGGTAGTTGTCAGTGTGTGTGTGTCACTGGGAAACGTGTGTGTGTGTGTGTGTGTGTGTGTGTGTGTGTGTGTGTGTGTGTGTGTGTGTGTGTGTGTGTGTGTGTGTGTGTATATTATATAATATTTTAAAAATGAAAAAAAAGACATGTTGTGAGAATAAATTATTGTGCAACTTTGATAAATATATTTGCGCACGCACACACGCGCACGCACACACGCATAAACACACACAAAGGCACACACAAAGGCACACACACACAAAGGCACACACACACACAAAGGCACACACACACATGCATACACACACATACACACACATGCATACACACACACATGCATACACACACACACACACATGCATACACACACATGCATGCATACACACACACACACACATGCATACACACACATGCATACACACACACACACACACATGCATGCATACACACACATGCATACACATACACACACACACACACATGCATACACGCACACACACACACACACACACACACACACACACACACACACACACACACACACACACACACACACACACACACACACACACACACATACACACATGCATACACATACACACACACACACACACACACACAATGCACAAACACACACAGACACACACACACACAGGAGACATGGATCGGGGCAGAAGGGGGACAGGGATCGGGCAGAAGGGGGGCAGGGATCGGGCAGAAAGGGGACAGACAGTCAGGGGGCGGGCGCGTCACTGGCCGGGGGCGGGCCAGTGACGTCACCGAGCTGGTTCGCCCTCATTGGGCGAACCGCTCACGTGACCGGCCTGTCTCGCCGGCAAGCGGGGGAATTTTAAATTCCCCTAAGACCTGCGCTTCCGCAAGCGCGCGGAAGCGCAGGTGAGCCCCTACTAAAGCCGCTCTAATTGCGGCTGTAGGGGCTCAGTGCTGAGCGGGAGCGCGCGTCAGCACGCTTACGCAAGCACGCAGGGAACATGTCCGGGGCCTTAGAAAGAGGGAGGGGGGAGAGGGGGGGAGGCAGACAGGCAGGGGGGGGGGTACTTGGATGGGGGGAGGGGGGGTTTACCCAGAGGCTTCCGGTTTCTGTTACCGACAGTTTAGGTCTACTGTGGGTCCAAGAGGGAGAGGGCTATATGGCCCTATCTCTCTATCCAAGGGTCCAATGTGTTCCAAAACTGTGGCATTATTTTTGGAGCATGGCTGTGAGCTTCTCCATGGTCATGACCCCATTGATCCTTCTAATTACTGTGTTTCTCAATGGGGCTTTGACCTGCTTCCATGCTGCCGCGATCGAACATCTGGCCGCTGTCAGCATGGCCGTAATCAGCCTGGATAATGGTGGAGGCAGGTCTTCAATGGGTTTGCTCAGCACCAGGGTCAAGGGATCCAGGGGTAGGGAGAGCCCCAAAGTCTCGCAGATAAGTGTCTGGATCATGGCCCAGAATCTCTGGATGTCTGGACATGACCACCAAATGTGGGCCATGTCCCCCTTTTGATCACATCCCCTCCAGCACAGGTCTGGGGTGCCGGGGTAGATCTGGCTCAGCCTAGCCGGGGTCAGGTACCACTGGAATATAATTTTGTAGATGTTTTCTTTTATTGTTGTGCAAATTGATGTTTTAGCCGCTTGCTCCCAGTCCTCCAGGTCTATTGGGAGGCCGAGTTCCTGGGACCATTTTTGCATGTACCGGTGGGCCGGAGGATCAGTTGTCGGCTCCATCCCCTTATATATTTCAGACATTAGACCCCTCTGGTAAGTGTTTGTAATGCATAGGGACTCAAACCTAGTTAGTGTGGGGAATTTGGAGTTTTGGGAAAGGAAAATGAGGAAGTGTCTGATTTGCAAATACTTAAACAGGTGGAGGTCTTGGATCTGGTGTTTGTCTTTTAGTTCCTGAAATGTTAGGATCTCTCCCTCCTGCAGCAGATCGGCAACCATCCTAATATTGAGACCTTGGAACTGGTCAAATTGTCTTTGAGAGCACCCTGGCGGGAAGTTGGGGTTATCAAAGATTGGGGTGAGCTGAGAGGGGGAGGCTACCAGACCATACTTCCCTTTGCTTTTAAGCCAAGCGTCCCACGTGCATCTCATAGCTCCGAGGTCGAATCTCTGTGGTCCTCCACCTCTTCCTCCTGGGGACCATAATGGCAGTTGGAGGGTATAGGGGCGTGCGTAGTGCGACTCAATTGCGAGCCAACAGGCTGAGGCCGGGTCGCAATTCCAAACTACAGCCTGCTTCAGTTGTGCCGCGAGATAGTTCCTGACCATATCGGGGACCCCCACACCCCCCCTCGCTCTTGAGGAGAGCATCACTGATCTTAGGACCCTAGGTCTCTTGTCGTTCCACATAAAATGGAGCAGAAGGGATTGGATATTCTTCAGGGCCGCCTGCGGCACCACTATGGGGAGGGTTTGGAAATTATACAATAATCTTGGGAGAACGTTCATTTTAACATAAACTATTCTCCCAAACCACGAAATTTGGTGTTTTTTCCAAGCTTCCAAGTCTTTTTTTATCTGATCAAATAGTGGGGGGTAATTATACTGGTAGAGGGAGTTATAGGAGTTTGAGATTTTAACCCCAAGATATTTGATACAGGTGGAACTCCACTTGTATTTGTAGTTAGATTGTATGAGTTTCCACGTCTGGTCAGGGAGGGATATATTTAGGGCTTCTGACTTATCCATATTAACTTTATAGTCAGAGACGGATCCCAATTGGGTCAGTAACCTCTGAAGATTGGGGGGGGGGAAATATGGGGGTCCGCGAGGGTCAGGATCACATCATCGGCGAATAGGGAGATTTTATATTCCTTTTCAGCAATTTGGATCCCCTTATTACTTTTTTCCTCCCTAATTTTGTCCACCAGTGGTTCAATTGTTAACGCAAATAATAATGGGGACAGCGGGCAACCGTGCCTGGTCCCATTCCTAATTGTTATTGGGTTTGAGAAGCCGCCTGAAAGTTTGACACACGCTGTTGGGTTTTGGTAGAGGGCTCTAACCCCCTCCAGAAAAGGACCACAGAAGCCATACCTCAGCATTGTTTGGTCTAGGAAAGACCACTTGATTCTGTCGAACGCTTTTTCTGCGTCTAGACTCCGAATCATTGCATTGGATCCTGTGAGATGCACGTGGTCAATTATATCCACAATTTTGCGGGTGTTGTCGGAGGCCTGTCTTCCAGACACAAAACCTACTTAATAACAGGAAGAATGATTTATAGTAAATCTGTCAATATTAGTTGCAAAGTTCTGAGTCTGACTGAAGCTTTTATTAACCTGTACATTATCAGGAAAAGCACTCTGTATTAGAGATGTCACAGCCAAACTGCAAGCAGGCAAGTTCCCCTGAGTGGAAGATGCTATGGAGTGAGCCCATAACCCAATCGTTCTTCCTGTTATTACACAGGTTATTAAGAATTTATATTAGCGTTAGGGACCCCTGATATGTGGTCTGCCTTGGCGTTGGCTCAGGGGCTTACAACAATTTTGGCCAAAAATGTCAAACTAAAAGACCATTTTACTTATTAGATATTTATACATATATATTTAGGCACTGTACCGTGTATGAGTCTCACTGGATGTGCTAAAAACTGAGCTTTGTCTGTGTTTTATGTTCTGCCTATACTTACCACACAGAAGCGGGTCTCTACCCTCCTTATGGATTATGGCCAGATTTGCCGCCATGATTGTGGCGGGAATCGGCTCTCCTTTCAGGAAAGAGTTGTACATATCTAATAGATAGGGGGAGAGGGTCGGCATAAACATCTTATAATAAGAATTCGAAAAGCCCGGCGTTTTGGCTAATTTGAGAGATCCGATAGCTTCGGATAATTCCTCTTGGGAAATGTTTTTGTTCAGAGTCTCCACCTCCTCCGGAGATAGGGAGGGGAGATTACACTGCGCTAGATATTGCGATATTGTTTCGGGGCTAACCGGGTCTCGGTCTGGGGGGTGTAGATTATACAAATCGGAGTAAAAGTCTGCAAATTCCTGTGCTATCTCTTTTTCTATGTAAGAAACCTGTCCTTTTCTAGTCTGTATTCGGGCTATCTGGGATTTTAATCGCATGCCTCTGAGCTTTGATGCCAGGAGCCTATCTGCTGTGTTGCCTTTGTCAAAATATTTTTGTTTGGACCACCTCAGGGCCCTCTCCACCTCTTCGAGTTGTGTTTGTTTAAGGGCAGATCTGGCTAGAGTTAATTGTTTTAGCGTTTTTTTGAACGCCGTGGTTTTGTGCTGCTGTTCCAGCTGTGCAATCTTATCTGTTAGATCTTTTTGGAGCTTGAGTTTCGTTTTCTTTTTATAGGAGGCAATTGAGATCAGATCTTCTCTGATGGAGGCTTTGTGGGCCTCCCATAGCATAGCTGGAGCTGAGACAGATCCTGCATTAATTTGGAAAAAAGTTGACAGTTTTTGTCGTATTGCGAGCTCTGTTTCGGGGCAATTAAGTAGGGAATCGTTCAGCTTCCATTTATATTGGATGTTCTTAAATTTTTTGGCCTTCTTTTGGGATTGGGTGGCATAGGGAGTAAGCGTAGATGGTGTAGGGGTGGGGGTGGAAGTTTGTGGATTTGTCTTGCGTGTGTGAGGCAACCATATTTAAATCCCCCCCAATAATTAGGGAGGAGAGGGATTGTTGCTCTAGTGACTCAAGAAATTTTGTTAGAAAGGGTATTTGGTTCTCGTTGGGGGCGTATACATTAACAAGCGTGATTGGTGTTCCTGATAAGGTGCCCTGGATTAACAGGTACCGACCATCTGGGTCAGAGAGTGACTTAGTAAGAACAAATGGGACGCTGGTCCTGATTAGGGTGGCTACTCCTCTTTTTTTGCTTGGTGAGGATGCGAAGTATGCCTGGGGGAAATACACTTCTGAATGTGTTGGGCGGTGTTGGTGAGTTAAAGTGGGTCTCTTGAATAAACACAATGTCTTCCTTTGATTTTTTTTTAGGTCCTGTAGTACTAGTTTCCGCTTTTTTACTGAACTGAGGCCTTTTACGTTGAGCGAGATTAGTTTAATAGAAGACATTGTACTATGAGGGACATCTCAGAGCTCCGGGCTCCGAAGCTCTTGGATTTCCCATGTCAAGAGCCCAGTTGGGGAGTGGGGCAGGGTGGGTGGAAGGGACCCCGGAATGGGTCTTGTTTTTAAAAATGGGGCGAGGACCCAGTAGGAATAGGGATGGAGATGAGAAGGAAACCTCGGGGAGGGGGGGGAGGTGTAGACACAGTAGGGAGGGAGAGAGTGGACGGGCCTTTGCATGGCCCAAGAAAAATAACCTTAGCCACAAGTGTGAGTAAGGTGGAGGGGTCAAACACCCCTGGAGATCCTTCCAGGACACCAAACCTGATGTGGAACAGGGGATAGGGCCAAACACCCTCCATATAGCAGAACCTTAACCACTTGCAAAAAGTCAGTAGTGGTGGAACCTTCACTAATTCTAGGTGTGCCTTTTGGCAGTCTATGTTGGGATAAGGGTCGTGGGGCTTCGATCTGGGCTGAGATAAGTGAGTGATAGGACGGGAGGGGTGGGGGGGGGTCCCAAGAGTGCTCCTTCTGCCCTTGGGAACGTATTAAACTTATGTTTGCATTATTTGAGGGCAGTTTTCTTATAGCCTTTAAACTTTGGCAAAGCACTTGAGGGTTCTTACTACATAGGTTATATGTCCGCGTTATCTGGACAGAATTCCTTGGGGATATTACAATAGCCCTTTCAACTTGAATCCCTAGGGCTCCGTGAGGAGAGGAGGGGGGAGAGGAAGAGGGGGGGGGGAAGAGGATGGGGAAAAGGGGGGGGGGGGGGCAACAGTGTTACATGGCTACAAATTCACACATATATGGTATATTCACATAACTCTTATGATACCTTTTGCTCGGGGAAAGGTTTGGGAGCTATGTTAGCCCCTTTATAGGAGGGGGAGGTAGAGCACTATGGCTACATAATTACATATTTACACATTGAAGAGATGTTCGCATAATATAGAATACCTTTTGCTTAATGGGGGGTTTAGTAGTTGTGATGCCTCTTTTTATAGAATGGGGAAGGAGGAGGGAAGAGCTATATCACTATATATTTACACAGTTATAACATATTCACATTTAAGGTTAGTGTGTAGTCTGTGGATCCTGTTGGGAGACTCCAGACCCACGTAGTACCTTTTGTTGACAGGGAAGAAACTGGGGACTGTATGTCCCCTTTTGCAAGGGGGGGATGGGGGGGAAGGGGATGGAGGGGGATAAGGGAGGAGAGGGAGAGGGTAGGGAGGAAGGGGGGGGAGGCGGGGGAGGAGAGAGGAG
This sequence comes from Ascaphus truei, assembly GCF_040206685.1. Lineage (NCBI taxonomy): Eukaryota > Metazoa > Chordata > Amphibia > Anura > Ascaphidae > Ascaphus > Ascaphus truei. The sequence goes on along the minus strand of NC_134484.1, from coordinate 374,036,979 downwards.
GGAGGAGGAAGGCGGGGGAGGAGAGAGGGAGGGGGGAAGGGGGGAAGGGGGGACAGGAAGGGGAAGGGAGGGGGGAGGGGAATCGCGCGCTATACACTGTGTACATCATATTAGCACAAACATTTATAACATTTGTCAAGGTCATGTGCCTGCGTCATTTAGACATCGTTCCTACAGGGTGTTACAGTGATAAACCTTACAACTTGTATTTACATTGGTTGGAGTTGGGGGGGGGGGGGGGGCGGGAGGGCGGAGGGAGGGGGGGAGGAGGGTAAGCATCATATTGGAGCATCATATTGGAGCATCTATATACCATTTACGCATATATACATTGAGTTAGAAACAGTGTTTTGCTTCATAAAGTACCATGGGGTAAGGGTGGTATATAAGTCTTCATAGAACATGTAGTCAACATTATCGGAGGTATGCAGTGGGTATGAGACATTTCAGAAAGTCTTGTGGCACCAGGGAATTGGGGAAGATTATAAATCTTATATACCATCTCTGGGCAAATATCTGACATTTATAGGGGGATACTTTGGTCTTGTATAGGTTCTGATTATCTTCTGGCAATGGGAACATAGGGGAATATGCAAAGTGTATAACATTTTGGGATGAATATTTTAACATTCACCGGAATGTGGAAGGGCTAAGAAAGGGGGTGGGGGATGTCATGGGAGAGGGGATTTGGCCCGGTATTAAAGGTGTTACACCCCATTTGGCCACCCCCTGCTCTCACTTGGGAAGCAAGGGATAACTGGACTGCGGTCCAGTAAGGTATTTTTACCCTGCTTCAGCAACCAAATGTATATCCCCTGTAAATGTGTATTGTTCCCATTCCAGTGTTTGCACCAACACATACACTGGGATTGATGCGGAAGGGAAAGGGTTAATGTTAATTCAGTGTTTATAGCCCTTTGTTCCATTTTCCCGCCTTTTCAGGCTCCATTTTGCAGCTCTCTATAGGTCGCCATTGCAGCCCAATGCAACCTTATGGAGATTCCGGCAATTTGGGCCCATTTCGGTAGAAGACCTGCAGGTGGCGCCCGAGAGAAGGAGTGGCGGTTCCCCATTGTAAGTCAATGGAGCCATCCATTTCAATGGGGATTCCTCGACGCCGACCTGCAGGAACGGGTTGGCAGCTATCCAAACCGCAGACCGCAAGAGCGGAAACATTATCTGAAAAAGAGCTTTGATCACTACCCGGTCAAGTTCAATCACAATTGGCGTGGGAACCTTAGGTTCTAGGGCACCCAGGAATAAAATTATTTTTGCCCCTAGACCCTAGGAACCCCCACACTCGACCCCCACCGGGTCCGGGAATGAGGGACCCCGTAAAGGGTCGCGCTCACCATGAGGGTCGTCCCATTGAATCCCATGGCAGCGCCGGCCCATGCATTTCCTATGGCGGCGCCGGCCATTGATTCCAATGGGAGAAAGCCGCGTGGCTTTAAAACGGCTAAGTCCGAAAGTGTAAAATGTGTAAGCCCATATCTCCGGTTCTGTGAGGACCAGAGGGCTGGGATTTGGGTCGCATGTAGTCACTGTTCCGGCATGACTGCATGGCCATTTCCAGCCCTCTCCGAGCAACCAGACGGAGTATGGGCAAATGTAAAGAATTGTGGTTTTCCTATAGACTTCAATGGCGGAGTTGCTCCATTGAAAGCCTATAGCGGCGGAGCCCGTTGATTTCAATGGGAGAGTGAAAAGCAGAGATTTATTTTAGCTATGGCGGAGAATCCTGCATTAAAGTTAATAGGGGTTTTTAACTGTTTTTTTGTATCTCCGGTTCTGGGGGTCGTGGAAGACTGAAACTTGGCCACTATTGCAAAGGTCTTCCGGCATGAGGACCTGGCAAATTTCACCCGCTCAGACCCACAGAACGGATTATTTTAATATGTGAAGATATTAAAGCATGAATTGTATTTTGGGTCTGGTATAAAAACTCAGAGCCCATAGGGTATGGTAATGCTCAGGGAGGGAGACAAGTGGTCTACAATAAACCCCTGATCAAAGACTCCCCCACCCTGCTTGTGTATGCGAGCACAAAAGAAAGCAGGACGTGGGTACTTGATGATAAGTGTTATAATTCACACCCTAGGACAAAGGGTTTCCTGGCCCAAGTAGACATTCAGGCATCAGGCTTGTGGGCGGGGGGCTAGGGAAATAAGCCCCTTATTAGAATAATATCCACCCAGTGGGCAGGTATTACGGTGCCCCTCAGGTGAGGTGGCAAGGAGAGATTGGGTGCAGGTAATTGTTCTCCAATGACCTGCACTCAATGATAAGGTATAGGACTGGAATTACATATAAACCAGTGTCAGTCCTATGCTCATGGTCTTCGTTCTTTCGTGTCTTCAATTTTACCAACTACTTGATGTCTGATTGCTGGATGAATTGCTAATCCTGTTTCCTGATTACTTCATCATCCCCATTCCTAAGTAACTGTCTATATTTTGCCTGTTATTTGTATATCTTGTGTGTTCACCTTCTTTAAGGAATAAACTATATTTACTATATCTAAGTCGTGTTCAATTCAACCCAGATATTTTGGTGTGTATTATTATAACCTATCACTAGCTACCGTGACAGGGGGGAGGGAGCCAAGGGGTGGGAGGGAAGGGAGAGAACCAGGGGGGGGGGGAGAGAACTAGGGGGGGAGGGGGGGATTGGGCACCGGGGGAGTTAGGGGGGGAAAAGCTATGGGGAGGGGGGGAGAGCAAACCGAGGGGGGGAGGGGAGGCATAGAGAACATGGTTGGGAGAAACGGAGGGAGGGAGGCTGATAGTATACGACCTCCCCTCTGGGTTTCTTTATGCTGGAGGACAAGTCCTGACAGTCTAAGTCGTTGGGGCAAGACTGGAGCGCGGAGCCTCAACTGGGAAAAAATCCAGGCATTCACGAGCCCACTTCATCTCTCCTTTCCTCCAACGTTCATGTCCAGTGTACTGCTGCTTATGGGAGGCAGCGTTGGGGCATCCCTGGAGTCTTCCGAGGCTCCGCGTGTAATCTCCTTCACCCCCCCAGGGATCAGAGGCGGGGCGTCAGCCAAGGCGCTTCGGTAGGGAGCTACTCCGGGGGCGGCCGCGACCGGAGCGGGGCCATCACCGAGGAGAACCAGGTTCCAGTTGGTAAGTGGCTCAGTGAGTAAAAGACACTGACTGGCACTGAGAGTTTGAAGCAGGGGAGCCTGGTTCAATTCCTGGTGTCGGCTCCTTGTGACCTTGGGCAAGTCACTTTATCTCCCGGTGCCTCAGGCACCAAAAACATAGATTGTAAGCTCCACGGGGCAGGGACCCGTGCCTGCAAAAAGTCTCTGTAAAGCGCTACGTATAACTAGCAGAGCTATACAAAAACATGCTATTATTATTATTATTAAGTGGAGGGGCTTCATGTCCGGGATGCAGGTTGGGGGCGCCAACTGGGTAAGGCGTAGATAAGCGAATGTGGTGCAGAAGCGAGTGAGGGGTGTGATGGAGCTGTGCTGCTGGGGAGTGGATAAGGGTGTCAGGGGCGCAAACGGGGTGAGGGGGGAGGAGAGAGGGGGCAAGTTGGGGTGGTGAAGCAGAGACCCTCTGGGGGGGGAATGCTGGCGAGGGACTGGGGTGCCTTGGGGGGGGGGGGGCAGTGGGTGGGGGTGAGGCGGCAAGAAGAGGAACGGGGGGAAACGATTTGGTCCGTCGACTGGCTATTTATTGATGTCCTGGATTCCTCTTGGAATCTCCTCTGCGGGACAGAAGACCTGAACTGGAGACGTGGAAGGAGGAGGTAGTGTCCAGGGAGCTAGTCAAGCTTCCTGGACTAGGCCCCAACCTTAACCCTAAGTCCCAGGGAGTCCCTCACAGTAGCCGAGTATTGTAGGGACCCCCACAGCGTAGGGATTACCCCTGTAGTAAAATACTCCAGCGAAGCAAGACAGCAGATTGTAAATTACTCCGGCTGGAGGCAGCAACGCGTGGCGGCCCGGACGTGAGGCGTGAGGGGCTTGGTGTGGGAGTCCCCGCGGCGTGGGACCTGATCCCCATCTTCCTTAGGAGCATCTCCTGGATACAGGCCTGTACCAGGAAGGTAAAACATGCACCAACGATACACAGGGGAGGGTAGCGCTGCCCTCACATATACATTTGGGACAAGGGAGGCCCTGATGGACACTGGGTTTTAGGTGCTCAGGGCACCCTAAGTATTGTGGGGAACAAGCCACATATTGTATTGTTATTGTGTTATTATTGTCGTTATTATTGCTGTGTTGCATATTATTATCTTTGGGGTATACTATGGGACCATAGTAAAGGAGTATTTTTATCCTTTAAAAGCAAAATGCACTCCTATTTTTATTTTTTATTTTGCAATGAAAGAAAACAGTATCATTTTAGATTAATCTGAGAAGAAACAAAAACTATCATACAGTACCTGGGTCCGTGTTTATAACAGGTAACTGCTGAATCTGCACTGAAGCCTCAAAACCAATGTTGTCCAACCAAGGCCACAGATCAAAGTAAGCATCAGGAGCTCTCTGGAGGATGCTTATGAAATACTCTGAAGCTTCCTCTCCCTTTCCTTCAACCTGATCAAGAATCTGCCGAACCTGCAGCAACAGGAAAGCTTAGCAAAAGATAGACCATACAGTACACACATTACTAAATCTATCTATTAAAGGACACAGCTAACTTCACGTAGACGCATTTCAGTAAGCAGAAACATCTGAAGAAAGTATTCATTTCAGGCATTGATGGAAACGCTGTATACAAGGGATCATTGTTACTCCATTCTGTCATTTCTGCTGTTAGTTCTAGAATTGCTTTGCCTCTGGTAGGCTATTAATTATATATTTTTTTACGAGTTCTAAGATGTGTGATAGCAACAGTTAGTGTTCGTTAATACATCTCTTATTCTCAATCCTCATAAGTATTTACAAGAGACGTAACAAAAAAAAATAGGATTTCAAACCAAACAACCAAACACTATTTGAGTCCGGCAGCCTCTGGCTCATGGTCTATCCCAGAATTTATATAGTTGCTAAATTGCCGTTTCTATCACACGCCAGTTCCAGTTATGGGTGCTCAGATAGAAACCCCCTCTAACAATGTTCGTGAATCAAATCTCTATTATTGTCTGATCTAATTTTTCAGGCTGATTGATAACTAATTTGAATTTAATTTTTTTTAAACTGCTGGTTCAGCTCAGCACTATAACAGCACCCTGCACTGCCTAGTGCTGCAATGGATTCATAGATACAGCTCTCCCCCCTCCGTGATAGCTTCATACATTTTGTGACATCACACGTACCCAACGCGCACGTTTTGCCAATAGGCAACATTGGGGGTAAATCTTTTGCAACGATGTTTAGAGTTATATGTTATTTCGTTTTTAGCACCTTTTTGAATTAAAGTACAGTAACTAAAATTATCACTTGTGAGCACATTCACATGTCTCAGACAGGTCTGCAACCCTGCCTTTCACCAATATCTCCTAGCATACAGTGCTTCCTCTGTAGCAAGGGATTCTGGGAAAATGTAAGCATAAATATTATTGATAAATTCATCTCTATTTCTGGGGTTCAAGTGTGCATTATTAAGGATCGTCCTTTCCCTTTTCTCTGTTTTCTGTTTAATAAATATACATACTGTATACACAATAATAAACACTATACTGGAGCTGTATTCAGATGGTTTCAATAAATTACTTTAGACAATCTCATTTTCTGTATAATATATATATATATTATATATAGTGTGTGTGTGATATATATATATATATATATATATATATATATATATATATATATATATACATGCACATATATATACACATATACATATACATACACATACACATACATATATATTGAACACACAAAAGACTAAGACAATCCCCAAAAACAGCACTCTAAATATACCACAGAATAACTAATAACGTAATGCAAAAGGACTAGGAAACTAAAGTCAGAATAGAAAAGGAATAGATTTTAATAGCGAGCAAAAAAAAACAAACACTAACATTTAAAAACATACACACACTAGAGGCAGCAAAAATACAGAAAGACTGTGACTGACTAAAAATTACAAAAATAAATAATGCTGAAAAATAAACCAAAAGCAAAAAATGTGTCTAAACAATAAGCCTAATAACTATATAAAGCGACACACAAAAAGCTAAATAATTCAAAATACCCCTGGAAAAAACCCTAGCTGTAAAACATATGACTGAGCTAAGGGCATAAAGAAAGGTATAACATAAATAAACCTATATACCTAATGATGTACATAAGAAGAAGAATAACTTAAACCAAGGGGGAGGCACAGGGGAGACAAAGATGAAAAATACTCAAACCCTGAACAGCAACAAAAAATATCAATAAGTCAAAAAAAGATACATTCAATGCCTGTAGTGACTGCACAGAGGCAAGTGGGACACATGGCTATAAAGTGTCCAAAAAGCCAGTGCCCTTTGCACACATGAAACAACCCAGAGTATAGGTTCCATAGGAGATAATGGCTCCAACGAGCAGAGAAAGTGATACTCAGCTGCCATGTAATGATAATGGAGTCAGTCCCGCGGAGTATAACTCCAGGATGTGTGAAGATAAGTCATGCAGTCCACAGGAGAAGCACCAAAAGTCACGCCAACAAAATCATGAGTAGCTGCCTAGAGTGGACACTCTACGCGTTTCGCCCGTGGGGGGCTCCCCCAAAGTCTGTTTTCTGCCCACCTTTGTTCCCAGGTGTAGGTTTTTGCAAACCTGGTTATTGAAGCCATTAATAAATTACCAATCATTCCGGGAGTGAAGAATCTTAAGAAATCAGAGTGGACAGCTCTGTCAGAATTCGGAATACCAACACAGAAAGAACCTTCTGCTCTACCTATTTCAAAGATAAATATCAACTAGTAAAATAATGACGGTGCATAAGGGAATGAACCAAATTGTGTATGCAAAACAGTGTGAATCCCCGCTAGGGGTCACAAAAAGAATCCCTCTTCATTTCTTAATTTGCACTCATACTGTACATGGGTATAATTATGGTATGGTGAAATAACCCAAAGTAACATACAGTACTCTTTTTTTTTTCTTTCTTAAACGCAAAATCTTGACTCCAGACCCTATAATGGCTCCACTAAAAATAAAAAAAATAATAAAATGTTAACATGTATGTACTATAAAAAACTACAGTAAGTCAACAATATATACACAATGTGAATAAAATCCCGTCAGTGGGAAAAGGACAACCAGATGTATACTGGATACATCAAAAGAATAGTATTTTCCTAAGATCTGTCACACACTATTCGTATGGTATTAAAATGCTTAATCACTAACCATGGCTATTTGAATGAGATGCGTTGCAGCCAATTAGTGTTAGAGAGTAGATTGTGCATGTATTTATAAATACATTGCTATAGCGTTTGAGGATAACAGCTAATAAAGAAATCTCAGTAGACGTTTTACAGAATCCTGCCACTTACAACAGCTGTACCAGAATCGATGTCTCAGATGAGCTGTGAATCGGACTAGTATGAATGTAGTAATTCTACAATAACATCACATATAACCAATGAAGGTATTAAAAGGCAAGAAATCCAATATAGATGTATATAGCCAGATGTTAGGTCATATATATATATATATGACACGTTTATAATTGCGGCAATCAAAGACCTACACTATGTATCCATTATATGGCGTTACCCCTTATTAAGTCGCTTTGCTACTCAGTAAAGACACTGTCATGTTCTGATACTAGTTTGCATAATTATAGGCAACCTTGTGTGTAGGTTCTCCCATGCTAGATGTATAGCATAGGATACCATGTCGTATACATGTAGAAAACCACACTACATCAGAGTATCCATATTGGGTGCGCGTGCCACCACAGAGTTGCCAGTCAAAACAAAACAGCAATCTTATCCTCAGCCAGACTGCAGTCGTGTCTTAGCAGTTGCTTAAACAGAAATGGGTGTAGGCTCTTTGATCTACCATCCGCAGCGTAATATACAGTGTCAGCCCTGTGTGACGACATATACTAGAAACGGATATATACTGTATGTCTCTGAATCAAGTGGAGACAAAATGGAGGCGAATAATATAAAATAAAATGGCTAAAGAGCCACTGCCATACAACCCGTTAAATCCACAGCTTGCCCGGTTGTCAGTCTTCTCACTGCACAGACGTCAGCGTCATGACGTCACTGCAACCCGACGTACGTTTCCCGTGAGCTTGTCACGCTTCATCAGGGGTAGGAGGAGTCTCAAAGTGATCCTTATCCAGGCCAAATACAGGGGCAATAATCTAATTATTAGATGAGGTCAAGACTACTAAAATATAGTTAAAATCGGGTAATTCTCGCACTATGTCGAGTCAATATTGTTGTATAACTGAATTCCTTGATACTATTGAGGTGTAGAAAGGTAGCATAGGCGATTACTGCGGAAATAAGTATGCATATAATGGGCCTCATGCAGAGAGCAGCGCTATTTGAAATTGGAGAGGGGAATAAAAAGTAACTGTAATGGAGAGTTTTTTTCGCCATATGCAGAAAGGGCATAAAACTGCATTTAGAATCCTTTCTGCATATGGAGAGTTTCAACCAGCGATATGAGCGCTGTTGAAACTAGTGGGGAAAAAATCGGGGTTTTTTTTTTTTCTCTCCCACCGGCCGCAGAGCGCCAGCTTCTTGCTGGCGAAGGAAAATGTTGAAAATCGCGCCATTTTTTTGCCGCGAACAGCCACTAGATGGCGTTCGCGGCTCTCTGCATACGGCCGTTTTCAACACTGGAGAGATTTATGTTCTCTACAGCCGCGCGGCGAGTTTCAGAGAAAAAAAAAAAATGGCGCTTTTTTTAAAACTCGCCATTATCTGCCTTTCTAAAGGCAGATTTCGCCAATACATGCCGCTTTCCCTGTTAGCGCTGCTCTCTGCATGAGGCCCAAAGTGAGAGTAATAATCTCAATAGCAGGTAGAAACAAATACCACACAGTATAATATTCATCAGAACCATAGTGTGTTGATATGTAGGAATGAGTGCCCCTAAATTTGCCCGCCTCTAAAGACAATACAGACATTGATGGTATTATGGCTATATACCTAGATCCCAAGTAATGTTTACCAAAAAAAGTGTGTCATGTGGTTAATAATATATGATAGCAGACAGGGCCGCCAACAGAAATCATGGGGCCCAGGACAAATGAAAGGAGCAGGGCCCCCCTCCTTGAGAAAGCGCCAGTGACGGCGTGAAACGCGTGGGAGGAGGAGCCCGTTTCTCATGTGGATGTTACACATTTTTATGTAGCTCAATAAAGATTCTTTTATTTTAATAATTTTTGGCCGGTGAGTTCCGCTTTTTTCACGCGGTTTTGAATGTTACACCGATCCCCTCTTTCTTCACTTCTCTCTAAAAAGAACATGGCAGCACGGATTAGGTTTGCAAAGTTGCATCTGAACAAACCACAAGACTTCTGGACCAATGGCCTTTGGACAGACGAGACCAAAGTGGAGATGTGTGGCCATAATGCACAACCAAACACAGCATATCAGCACAAACACCTCATACCAACTGTCAAGCACGGTGGTGGAGGGGTGATGATTTGGGCTTGTTTTGCAGCCACAGGACCTGGGAACCTTGCAGTCATTGAGTCGACCATGAACTACTCTGTATACCAAAGTATTCTAGAGTCAAATGTGAGGCCATCTGTCCGACAGCTAAAGCTTGGCCGAAATTGGGTCATGCAACAGGACAATGATCCCAAGCACACCAGCAAATCTACAACAGAATGGTTGGGGGGAAAAAAGAATCAAGGTGTTGCAATGGTCCAGTCAAAGTCTAGACCTCAACCCGATTGAAATGCGGTGGCTGGACTTTAAGAGAGCTGTGCATAAACAAATGCCTACAAACCTCAATGAACTGAAGCAACGTTGTAAAGAAGAGTGGGCCAAAATTCCTCCACAACGATGTGAGAGACTGATAAAGTCATACAGAAAACGATTACTTCAAGTTATTGCTGCTAAAGGTGGTTCTACAAGCTATTGAATCATAAGGTATACTTAGTTTTTCACACATGGCTTCTCCATTTTGGCTTTATTTTTGTTAAATAAATCATGACATGGTGTATGTAATATGTCATGTGTTGTTGTTCATCTGAGGTTGTATTTACCTAATTTTTAGACCGGCTAATGAACAGATGATTGTTATTATGTCCTGATATGTAAAACCATAGAATTCAAAGAAGGTGTACTTTCTTTTTCACACAACTGTATATCTATAAACACCCCCCCCCCCCCCACCCCCAATATATGTGTATGTACTTAAGGACTGACTGAACAGATTCCACCTGTAAGGAGAACTATGATTACTACTGTGAGCACTGACTCACTTACTCACCTTATCCGCTCTTGTTGGAAACTGCAAGACAATTTCTACATCTTCGTCCGAAAAGTACTTATTTGCAATCAAGTTGTCAAGCAAGCACTGGGTGTTTCTGATTTGTTTAACCAATATTTCTCGGCTCGTCCTTAGCTTCACAACAAAGGATTGATGGCTGGGTTTGTTGTTCTCATCATTGATTGGGCACCAGACTTCCATAGTTATGGTTTGACGTCACACCCTCCAAACACTGACTTCCTTGTAGCAGCATCAGATGTGCAATTATTTGAAGGCTCTGGTGTCACTTGCAGTCAATCTGTAAGAACATGTACAGAATAAGCCATGTGAAGCCTAAACTAATGCAAATATTAAAGGAGCAGTGCCTCATAGGACCACAGTGAATTATTCCAATTACATGCAGCCCATGTCCAAGTGGCCCATTATAAGTGGCAGGACTACTGAACTGAAGTTTAAAAGGAAGGACCTCTTATCCTAACAAGATCTTCTCTCCTCAGGTAATATCCCACATCTGAATCCTGTCTCCTTCAACCCTTTGGCTGTGTGTATGTTAGTATATGCAACTGAAACATTCTTACAGTAGGTAATATCCCACATCTGAATCCTGTCTCCTTCAACCCTTTGCTGTGTGTATGTTAGTATATGCAACTGAAACAATCTTAGGCCCATATAAACCCAGTCAGAACAGCTAGTCTGCCTGCAGCCTATGTCCAAGTGGCCCATTATGTGTCAGGACTACTGAACAACTGAAGTTTAAAAGGAAGTTCAAAAGAAATGAAGAAGTGGACACCTCCAACTGGCCCTGATTCCTGCATTTGAACTACGCTGGAAAGGAGGATATCATCTATACCAGACTGCATCATTACTGCTGTGATACTGCCTTTACGATTTATATTTGCTGTGACTTCACTTCTTCTCAAATTATGCATGTCTTTCTACCAGCCTCAGTATGTCTCTAACTCTATTCATATATCTCCATCTCTCCTTCCTTCATCACTTCTCTGTTCACATGAACTCCTTTCTTACCTGCGTCCTCTGACACCACACAGCTATACCCCCTGCACTAAAAAACACCCTTACAAATCATCCTCACACATCCACTTTCTATCCATGCTTCTTCTCCTTGCTTCTGGGGATATCTCTCCCAATATATAACTTGGTGAGATACCGCTCGCCACAATCTTAAGTAATGTGTAGATAACAATTCAATTTCAGCTGGTGCACGGGGATAGTAATGACAGACAAAACACATAAGGGAAACAGAGAATGATTCCCAAAAAGATCCCCATTCACTGCACAGCAAAGCCGAAAAAGTATATTTGATCAGGGTACAGATACCCACTAGCAATATAGTAAAGTGGGCTGCATGGGGTACCATCAAGTAACCGCTCCCAACACTGTGGGAGGACAGTTACCAATTTTCAATAAAAAATAAAAAAATAATAAATACTTTATTGAAAAATTATATATTCGACGCAGTAACACTAACTCTAATTATCATAAAAACAATTAAAACACTTAACGGGTGAGTAGGGTTCAGGGATATCTGAGAATACAGTACAGCCTGTGTTGCATTTTAAAGCAGTCTTTATGATTACTTCCTACTAGGATATGGCACACAGTATTCTCCTATTTTGCTTTGTATGCAAGAGTACGCCACCCTGAGAGAATACAATCTTCTCTGTTAACCCTGTAGTGTGTGCATCACATCCACTACGATTAGTTTCACAATAGACACTACTACCTATATATGGTTACATGTGATGCGCTGCGCTGCACCTTTAGCTGTTTATATCACTATTGCTATCTATTTGGATTTGATTCAAGATAATTACTTTACCTACTGTGATCAGGACATTTGGTTAAGGGGTACATAATATTATATTGGAATTATTCTCAGATATCCCTGAACCCTACTCACCCGTTAAGTGTTTTAATTGTTTTTATGATAATTAGAGTTAGTGTTACTGAGTCGAATATATAATTTTTGAATAAAGTATTTATTATTTTTTTTTTTTTATTGAATAGTGGTAACTGTCCTCCCACAGTGTTGGGAGCGGTTACTTGATGGTACCCCATGCAGCCCACTTTACTATATTGCTAGTGGGTATCTGTACCCTGATCAAATACTGTATACTTTTTCGGCTTTGCTGTGCAGTGAATGGGGATCTTTTTGGGAATCATTCTCTGTTTCCCTTATGTGTTTTGGATATCTCTCCCAATCCTGGTCCCTGCCTTATTCCTACATGCGCTCGTCCTCGCCTGCCAATTGCAACCTCTACTCCTTCTGGTGTCAACTCCTCCAACCTCATACCCATTCCCTGCCACCCTCCCTCCTCTCTTCCTTTCTCCTGTGCCCTTTGGAATGCTCGCTCCCTTTCTAACAAGTTCCTCTCTGTACATGACTTTTTTCTCTCCCACTATCTTCTCCTCTTTGCTATAACTGAGACCTGGCTCACTCAGTCTGACTCTGCTCTGGAAGCTGCCCTCTCTTATGGTGGCATTTCTTTCACCCACACTCCGTGCCCTTATGGCAGGGGTGGAGGGGTGGAGGCGTGGGGCTCCTACTCTCCTCTCTCTGCCGTTACCGAACCCTTCCTATTCCTCCATCTCTTGCTTTTCCCTCCTTTGAGGCTCACACTGTCCAGATCTTCTCTCCTCTCCCTGTGGTGGTCATCTATCGCCTACTTCTACTCATCCCCCTTCTGCCTTTCTCTCCCACTTTGAATCCTGGCTCTCTTTCTTTCTCTCCTCAGACTCCCCTGTTCTTCTCCTTGGGGACTTCAATTGCCACATTGATGCCCCCTCTCTCCCTTGGGCTTCCCGTTTTCTCTCGCTAACCTCTTCTTTTGGCCTTCAACAGCGGACTGCAGCCAGCACCCACAAGGATGGCCACTACTTAGACCTGGTTGCCACTAAAAACTTCTCTCTCTCCAATTTCTCCATTTCCCCTTTTCCTCTCTCTGACCATCACCTCATCTCATTCTCTCTAGCTCGTTTCTCCCCTTCTCCACCTCCATCTACCCCCCGGTTCTGCAGAAACCTGCGCTTTATTCACTTACCTGACTTTGAGTCCACTTTACGCTCCTCCCTCTCCTCTCTCAGTTCTGCTACAGACCCTGACAACCTGGTCACGAACTACAACTCTGCCTTGTCCTCCTCTCTTGATCTACATGTCCGGCTTTCTCTCTGCCGCACTCGCCCTTCTAACCCTAGACCCTGGCTAAATTCCCACACACGCATGCTGCGTTCCTCCACTCGTTCCTCCGAACGCCTCTGGAGGAAATCTCACACTCTCGCAGACTTCCTTCACTACAAATTTATGCTATCCTGTTTCAACTCTGCCCTCTCGCAAGCTAAACAAGCATACTTTTCTTCACTAATCAACATGCACAAGTCTAACCCACGCCGACTGTTCTCTGTCTTTGATACTCTACTCAAACCACCCTCAGCTGCCTCTACATCCTCCATCCCCGCTCAGGACTTTGCTGACTATTTTAAGGAAAAGGTGGAATCCATACGTCAGAACATCCCCTCTGTTTCTTTCTCCCATCCTACACCTCTTCCTAACTCTCCTCCTGCCTTCCTTGACTCTTTTTCCACTGTTTCAGAGGAGGATGTGTCGCTGTTGATCGCCTCTTCTCCCTCTACCACCTGCCCTCTTGACCCCTTTCCCTCCCACCTCCTAAAACCTCTTAGTCCTACTATAATCCCTACGCTCACACACATTTTTAACTCCTCCCTCTGCTCTGGAACCTTTCCATCCTCCTTCAACAGTTATACCATTACTCAAAAACAGCAAGCTTGATCCTACCTGTCTTTTTAACTATCGATCTGTCTCCCTCCTGCCTTTTGCCTCTAAACTCCTTGAACGTCTTGTATTCTCTCGCTTGCTCCATTTTCTCAACACCTATTCTCTCCTAGACCCTCTACAATCTGGCTTCCGCACTGCTCACTCCACGGAAACAGCCCTCACTAAAATAACTGACGACCTCCATACTGCCAAAGACAGAGGTCATTACACTCTGCTCATATTACTCAACCTCTCTGCAGCATTTGACACCGTGGACTACCCTCTTCTCCTTCACATTCTCCATACTCTTGGTATTCGGAACAAAGCTCTATCCTGTATCTCATCCTACCTCTCCCATCGTACTTTCAGTGTCTCTTCTGCTAACACCTCCTCCTCTATTGATCTCTCTGTGGGGGTACCCCAGGGTTCTGTCCTGGGACCTCTTCTCTTTTCTCTGTACACACTCTCTCTAGGTGACCTAATCACATCTTTTGGGTTTAAATATCACCTCTATGCTGACGACACACAAATGTACTTTTCAACACCCGACCTTACACCTGCTGTACAAACCAAAGTTTCTGAATGTCTCTCTGCTATATCATCCTGGATGGCCCTCCGTTGCCTTAAACTCAACATGGCTAAAACAGAGCTCCTCATACTTCCTCCCAGACCTGGCTCTACTAGCTCCTTCCACATTACTGTTGGAACTACGATCATTCACCCAGTAGCCCAAGCACGCTGCCTAGGGGTCACACTCTACTCCTCTCTCACATTCGCCCCTCACATTCAAAACATATCTAAAACCTGTCGCTTTTTCCTCCGCAATATAACAAAGATACGCCCTTTCCTCTGTTACTTGACTGCTAAAACTCTGACTCAGGCCCTCATTCTCTCCCATCTTGATTACTGTAACCTCCTGCTGTCCGGCCTTCCTGCCTCTCACCTGTTTCCCCTACAATCTATCCTAAACGCTGCTGCCAGAGTCACGCTACTCTTTCCTAGATCCGTCTCAGCATCTCCCCTCGTGAAATCCCTCTTCTGGCTTCCGATCAAATCCCGCATCTCACACTCAATTCTTCTC
>NC_134484.1:373924230-374016730 GCF_040206685.1 Ascaphus truei | reverse complement strand
TTTCTGCATTGACTAATGATCCATGGGATTAACACAGCAGGGGTCCCTGGCAGTCCCATTCAGTTTGAATAGGACTGCCAGGGACCCCCGCTGTTTATCTGATGGGCCATTAGTCAATGCAGAAATGCCTTAAACACGACCCAGCATGTACCCAGCATGTACCCAGCATGTACCCAGCATGTACCTGGGTCTTTTTGGCGATTGCCACTGGTTTGTGTAAGAATAACCGTCGGCACTAAAGTACAGAGATCAACATCGATTAAAATGCTCAAATAAGAAAAATAATAACAATAATATTATGAAATTAAATACAAAACAAATAATACCTAAAGATATATTATTAATAACCATAATAATTGAGCAGAACTTTGTTCATGGGACTCGCAAGTGGTAACGTTAATATGTTTTTTCTTAATATTTTATATATTGAGTGTTTCTTACCCTTTCTCTGTATCTATCACTTTTATTAAATACATGTGCTATGGAGCATGCACATCTTAGTTTAGTTTTAGGTTCCATTTGAAGCCGATACATCTCCATATTTCCCTACCAGTTTTAACACATTGTTTTCCCGGAATCAAAGCTCGCAGCAATTGGATCCGTGGAGACCATACAGCTGCAAAGCTTAACAGCTGATCTACTAGCTGGCATCCCCATTATATGTATCATGCAATTTTATGGTAATCTTTTATGGAACTAATTAAAACGTTCCTTGTTCTTAGGTATTCATGCACCTTTAAATATTTTAATTGATTGGGAACCTCCACCTGTGATTGAATTGCAATACAGGTGCTTGAAGTGTATATATGTGGGCTCTCAATAGACTGCTCCTATATGCCCCTGAGGAAGTCGCTTTCTACGCTCAACCATGGACTTTCAAAATCAGCTGTTCTGCCGACTCTTGTGTTTTTTGTACATTTGACGCTGCGGTTAGGATTCCCTGCTATGCCCCAGGACATCAGAAATACATCCGGATTGGACTCGATGGAGGTCGTCTTGATCTGGGGCAAGTGGTGGTGAGGTGTTCCATCTAATCTCCTGCTTCACAGGCCAGCAGCTAGTCCCTACCTTGGCAGGTTTTCAATGTTTGTGAGTGTGCATTAAACTGTAATATACTATGGGGCATGCACTTATAATATATATATATATATATATATATATATACTGAGTTAAGTTATGGTGAGTAAAAAAAGTGACAAGTGAGTATACAGTTATATTTGCATATATATATATATATATATATATATATATATATATATATATATATATATATATATATATATATATATATATATAATAGATAGCCCCCCGCAATTAACATATGCAATAGGTCCAGAGCATGTATGTAAAGCTAAAATGTACTTAAAGTGAAGCACTACCTTTTTTCACTTATCGATGCTTCAGTACAGGTAGGGAGCCGGTATTGCCGTTCAGGACGAGCTGCCGTTTGCCTACTGGGCGAGGGGAATCAGCGCGTCACTACTACTGTGGTCTGTAGGGCAGAATAAGTGTCCACACTCGCGAAGTGAGCGTACGGACACAGGGGTATGGTGCGATTGAAAATATGTCCTTACTCACGAATGTACTTAAAGTGAGTGTCCTTAAACCGGCTTATGCCTGTATACACACACACACACACACACACACATACACACACACACACATCTCTACCTTATAAATAAAAGATTATAAATACACAAAAATAGCAGTGTGTTTTTTTTAAACAATATTACAAAGCAATAGATAACTTAAACCACCTGGACAAATTCAACTGAGACCCAAGGATCAAACCGTTCAGCCAGCTTGAGTTGAGTTGAGACACTTTCTACCAATTTAGGACAGTCCCACCTAATTCAGTTGACAACTCTATGATACATGTAGCTGCACATTAAAAAGGCAATCCAAACAGCTTTAAAAAAAATTAAAAAACATTTGTTTTAATATATGCAGCATTTGTTTACCTTTATTGAAAACGAATTAACTAAGCTGCCGATCGTTTGGTTCTCCCGTGATTGATCAGCAAACATCTGTTTCCCAGGGTTCACCAAATGGTTGTCTTTCAGTTTCAAATCAATCCTTCAGTCAGTGTAACGCAGCCGCTACAACGTATCCTGATATTACTAAGCTAACATTATCTATTGTTACAGTTTGCAGCTCAAACTGCTGGGAATATTGGCAACAAATGATCACAAACAGGAAAGTGTGTACAAAGATCTTGCACTGCTGGGTAAGTGCGCGGGGCCTCTGTAACCGCCGCGCCCCCCCCTAAAATCTGTTGCGCCAGTTTGCGCACCTCTGCTATAGATGTAGCAGCAGGGGCGTACCTATAGCTCAGGGAACCACACTCTTGGGGGGCCCGCTCTCTTTCCCCCCCCCCCCACCTCCTGTCGGTGGCCCAGCTATCTCTCTTCAGATAGAGACAGCTGCTAGAGCGCACTCCTCACCTCGTGCCGTCCTGCTCTGCCTGTGTAACAAGTGCTGATACCTCTGCCGGCTTCTGTTTAACGCGGGGGGCCCGCTGCTGCCGCATACCATCTCCCGCCACCTGTCTCTATTACAGGTAAGCATGGAGGAGGGGGAGAGCTGATGTAGATGATGGCTGTGATGTCACGTGGGCGGTGTGCCGTCATTGGCTGAACCGCTCACGTGACCCGGCCGTCACGCGGTAAAATCTAATTTTTTGGGGGCGGCTGCAAAACGCTGTTGCGCTTCTTCGTGCTCTCTATTGCCTGCCTCATAGAGGTGTAGCATGGTCGCAGTATGGACGTGGCCTTACACAGCATAGCATGTTATAATGCAGAATAACAGAGTGTAAATAGGATTCAATGGCAGTCTGGGTGCAGAATATCACAACACACCTCACCATAGCATATACAATGAAGCCTGCTACATCTATCAAGTCAGAAAACTCAGAAGTTGCAATTATCCGTCCACCTCATTACGTACTTCAGAGTGATCCAAGTTAATCCTCAAGGGCCACTAACACCAAAAGCAGGTTCTTAACCGATTTTAACCTAGGTCTACGTATCATTAATTACATGTTCTTGAATACTTGGGGCCTATGTACGAAGATTGAATTTATGTAAGTTTGTGTGCAAAAACGTAGTACATACTGTACCTTCATAAAATGTGTATCGTATGTGTGAAGGTCTTTGTGACTTTATAAATAATGCATAATTAGTGGTTTGAAATTAACTAACGTCCTTTTAAATGCCTTATTGAGCAATATAAATGAAAATAGGATGTTTTTACCATATAATTTTTTTAGATTATAACTAGTACAGTATTAGTAAATATACATTAGTTATTTATAATAGCCATAATGTGAAAATATGTTGTTATCCTACAGCAGCGGAGAGCAAACTTTTTTCCCTGCGCCCCCCTGCCGGCTGTCCTGCTCTCCGCGCGCCCCCCTCCCTCCTCCTTACCATGGTTCCCGGCGTCTGGGCGTCACGATGTCACGTTGCCATAGCTACGTGACGTCACATGACCCCCGCACCGTCATTTTACGCTGCTTTGCCATGGCGACGCGTCTCCAGATGCGGCTGAACCACAGTAAGTAAGGTTTATACAGAGGCCTTCGCCGCTTCCCTGGTACTTCATTTAAGTGCCATCAGAAGCGCGTGTCTAAAGCCCGCGCCCTCCACATTAATCTCATGCCCCCCAGTTTGCGCACCGCTGCGGCCTACAGTATATAATGAAAATCAGTTCTGTGTCAAATGTATCAAGTTATATTAGTCAGACAATGTTGACGTGCTCTCTCCTTTTTGGCATACAGGTTTTTTATTTTTTAATACCTACCATTTATATCTGTACACACAGTGCTGTTCATGTTGGTGCACCCAAAAATTGAAGTATGTTGGCGCAGATGGAGAAATGTCAGGTTAGTACACAGGCAAACACTAGCCCAATTAAAAATAAGATTCATGTGTGTCAAACTTGTGCAAAAAAAAGTCATTTGCTGCCCTTAGTACATAGGCCCCTCAGTGTGTGGCTAGTCTCGGAGGACTGAACTTGCACCAGTCTAATTCCTTAGTCTTTTTTTACTTTCATGATGAAGTGTCATCTCAAAAGCGTCGCTTTCTTTTTCTGAACTGCTGGATGAAGGCCTCCCCACACTAGACATCTTTTTGGAGTCTATTAATGGGTCTTCTTTTCACATTGTAATAGAGCAATCAAGAAATTGATTTATTAGACTTATCTCTCTTTACTGATTAAGGCATGATACACTCAAAGTTTTTTATTTTTTTTTATTTTTATATCAGTGGAGTGCAACGGATACCTTGCGGCTAAAACCGTCCATCATCGTAATTGAATAAGGAACATTCCATGCGGACAGCTGCAGCGTATCCTCAGGAACTGTACCAGTGATGACGGCAAGCGAGCTGTCTTAAAGAAATCTTTATCCAGAGGGACTGTGATAAACATGTGATAACTAATGCCTATGAACAAACATCACAATTGGGCAGAAAACTCTTCTAAGGTATATGCAGGATCACAGACAGCTTTCCCTCGGCCCCGGACTAGTTTCCACTGTGCCCCCCCCCCCCCTCACTCTGTCGGTGGCCTTGCAAGACCCCCTCTCTCTACCCCACCTCTCTCCTTCTCCCACCTCTCTCCCATGCCCCCACCTTTCTCCCACACTCAATCACTGCTGCAACCAGCGACAGCGCTCCCCGGCAACATCAAAGTTGGATCTGACGACCTGAGAACGGCAGCAGCAGGGATTGACAGGTCAAGTCACCACAGTCCAACAGTGAGGGGAGCAGAGCGCATGAGGCCTGGGGGCCAGAGCTAGAGAGCCAGTTACACACAGGGCCATCGATGGGTGGGGAGGGGCTGGGAGTAGCCGGAATGCAACCCCACCTCCCCTGCGCCTATCCAATTACTGGCTTACTAAAAATTCTGTCTGGCTCCTAAGAAGTAGTTTATTCTTTTGTCCACCCAAATATATGCATCTATATAGATATGTCAAATAAATAATATATGGAATGAAATTCAATGGTATTTAAAGTGTGGTGAGAAAATAAAGTAAAAAGTTAAAATTACTCTTGGTGTTATCAAATGCAGATTCTTGTGGGAGGGAAACCTCTGTTGTCTCAAATGTGAAAACCTATATAATAGAAGACAGAAGTGCAAAAGGCAAACACCTTAAAATATAACATTTTAAGAATAAAGGAGTGAAATGAAGATCAAAAAAGTATATATTGCACTCAATGGGGAGCGTCTTAACATGTAGCTTGTCTGGATTTGAGTCCTGCTGTTAGTCTTGAGTTTGTAGTGAGCTGCGCTGGTTTCAGTGATACCCCGCAGCTCACTACAAACTCAAGACTCATTACTGCGCCAATGAGTGCAATATATTCGTTTTTTTGCTCTTCATTTTTTCAATTACAATTTGTTATTTTAAGGTTTATCTTTTGTGCTTCTGTCTTCTGTCACACACACAGAAAAACACGAAATGCCTGCTCAGCCTACCGATATGATACAAAAAACTTTCTAAAGTGGTGCTGTCAGGGTTTTGCATATGGATTACACGGAAGAGAGAAGACCCTACTGGGACGCACACTAACTCTACTAATAGCACAATAAATAAATGTTATTATATAGGATATAAACATCAACACAGATAACTCGCTGTGAGTTATTTGCATGAAGAAATCACCACTTGACAGGATCTCTAGATACTACATATCTGAGACTTATGGGTTTTGCTGACCCCTTAACAGAAAGGGTTACGGTGTTCTGAATATATACCATTTGAGTGGATGTGCATGTACTGTATTTACGTGAATGTCTGCAGAGGAGCTTGATCTTCAGGTCACCACATGACCATTGAGCTCTTCATGTACGATACATTTCCCTATATCACACTATTCCATATGTGCAGCTTGTCAACCTCATATGATCTTTTGTGGATGTAGATACTACAATAGTCGAGTCATACGCTTTTTTATTTGTGTTGATGTTTATATCCTATATAATTAATAAAAACGTATTTATTTTGCTATTAGCAGAGTTAGCGTTCTGTTACACACACACACAAAGCAGTCACATTACTTAACAGGAAAAACTTGTTACACAGAAGAGATGATATGGTTTGCTGCTTTCTCGGAATTGGCCAACAGTGAGCAACCTTAGGAACTGAAACAGCTACCTCTGACATACAGTGTTATCTCTTTACCCATTGTACAGTATATGCATGTGTGCGTCGTTATGTATCTGTGTCCCAAGTTAAGTGTGACAGAACTAAAAGGTATTGTGTGTGTATAATATTTATATTCCAGGTGGACAAAAATAGAAAATACTCGAGAGCCAGCATTTTGTTATGAACGAGAGGAGCGTTCTAGCCACCCCAATTCCAAACCTGTCAGTGGGGCTGTGTCAGTGTGTCGTGTATCTGTGACACACTCATACACTCTTTTGCGCACTGAGACTCACAAGCTCCTCCTCCCTCTGCCACAGTGTGCAGGAGCAGTCAGAGTATAAGAGGGCAACGACTAGCTCAGTCCCCAGTCCTCGCACGGCCTCTGCCTCTCCCCTGCTCACGGAGCGGACCTCTCAATCACTGTGCTGTCAGCCCCCAATGCACCAGATCTGACTTAAATGTTGCTGGGGAGCATAGAAAACACAGATAAATGATCACAAAGGATCACAAAAAGCCCCCAGTAATTGCACTCTAACTAGGTGACACTAACAATAATAGTGTCAGCTCAATAGAAGCCAAAAATAGCCAAACCCCTCAGTGGGGTCAACCGCAAAGGTCACACTAAAGTACACAAAATAATAAAGTTTTATTAAACCAATAATAAAGTTAAAACCCGACGAAACACCATAAAAATGCATAGATAAAATCCCCATGCGTTTGATAAAGGCAAGCAGACAGGTAGTGTATTGTGATGTTTAAATGTTTAATGCTTAGCATAAACAGCAGCAATAATGCTATACTCCGGTATACAGTCCCAAATATGCTGTGTACAGGGCTGTATGAACAATAAAAGTAGCGTGACGTCAGCACGCTGACGATCACGCAGTGCTGTTTGGAGGCAAGGTCTGCTCCGGTTATTTTCCTGGGCTGCAGCTGTTCACATGCATACGCACACTGTATGCTTTCAGGCCGTATACTTACCCTAATGTATGACTTGCTCTGATCCTATTGGTGGCCATAAGCACTGTCCTGCTGCCATAGGCTCTGCATGTTGGTTTATTGTTCATACAGCCCTGTACACAGCGTATATGGGACTGTATACCGGAGTATAGCATTATTGCTGCTGTTTATGCTAAGCATTAAACATTTAAACATCACAATACACTACCTATCTGCTTGCCTTTATCAAACGCATGGGGATTTTATCTACGCATTTTTATGGTGTTTTGTCGGGTTTTAACTTTATTATTGGTTTAATAAAACTTTATTATTTTTGTGTACTTTAGTGTGACCTTTGCGGTTGACCCCACTGAGGGGTTTGGCTATTTTTGGCTTCTATTGAGCTGACACTATTATTGTTAGTGTCACCTAGTTAGAGTGCAATTACTGGGGGCTTTTTGTGATCCTTTGTGATCATTTATCTGTGTGTTCTATGCTACTCTCTCCCCCGTGCACCAGGTAGCTCTTTCTGTTGTTGTTTGTTTGGTGAGCAACGTGTCCTTGTGTGCTCTATGTTGCTGGGGAGTACTGTTCCCAGTTGCAGCGGTAATTGACATGTTACTCATGACTGTGCACAATGGAGATATTTTAGGCACCAGGGATTTTTCCATCCCTTTAGTATGTGTGTGTGTGTGTGTGTGTGTGTGTGTGTGTGTGTGTTTGTGCACAAAGTGTGGGCACTCACAAGACTTTGTGAAAAAGTATTATTAATCGTTAAGGTTTTGGTTACATCGAGCCTTACTCAAGACAAATACAAAGGTGACTAACCTATGCTTATATACCCTACAGTGAATGCCAAGAGCAGAGGAACTTCCCACCAAGAAAAAGAGAGATGATTGACACTGTTTGCCAACCCCAAAGTGCACCAGAAGGAAAACCATGAAATCCAAGATCTCAATAACCATAAGTGACAAACAATGATACGCAGATATGAAAAGAAAAAGCGTGAATACAAACAATATAATAAAGTACTAAAAACCATAATGAAATACAAGTGTCCAAATGTGTCAAAAATAGTTGTGTAATCTAAAAACAGAGTTCTAATAATAGTAACAATAGTAATGAGGCAAGCTCTGCTTGCTTTGTCAAGATTCCCTTAACAAATCAAGCAATGCAAATCGTGCATCAGGAGTTTCCGCCGACGTCACTGTCGGCTTCCTCCGTGCAGCCGAACAAGAGCTGCCAACCTGAAGCTGAGCCGTTTCAGAGGGGATGGAAGCGCCATTAGGCTGATCCATTATTTGAAGCAGGAACAGATGATCAGAAGCGCAAGCCGCCCCTTAAAGATGCAGAACTCACCAGCAATAAAGTAGGGTTAAAAACACTTTATTGGGTTACATAAAGCCACAAACAAAAAGGGTCCTCCTCCCACGCGTTAAACGCCCTCTCTGGCGCTTTCTCAAGCAGTGTGGTGAAAGAGGAGAGAAGGTACTATTTAAGCCTCTCCCCCGTAATTATGAACAGAGAAAAAACATCTGATAACACTTAATACATAAAACATAAAAGAAACAATGAGACAAATGGTTAATAGTGATTATTGAAATCTATAGAACAGGTGAATCAAATAATAGTGCATCTTAGTATCATATTTTGTATAAGGATATGTTAATATATCCAATCCCAGAATGGTAAGTGATCACTAGATCACAGCATAAATGACTGTTCATACTGCCAAATCAATCTAAATGCACTGAAATTTTCACACAGTTCCATAGAAAAGTAAGTGAATCCAAAGAGAATATATATGGGTGTCAGATGCTATAGAAGTTAATAAACATATACCTCATGAAAACTGAACAGGAGAAAGTGTATCTAAGATATTACTGTACCAAAACGCAGATACCTCAGTAAAAGTTACCCCAGACATATTGTCAAAGTATATAAACACACAGATACCCAACAAGCTCTGAGAAACCCCAAACATTACCACATATATATATACATACATATATATATATATATATATATATATATATATATATATATACAGTGTTCGACAAATCACCCAAAAATCTACTCGCCCAACCAAAAAATCTACTCGCCACCTAGTCCCACCCCCAACCCCGTCCCTAGTCCCACCCCCACTTTAAAATAAAATATATAAATAAAATACATTTAATAAATTCCTAGTCAGAACAACATTCGTTTTTGACATAATTTATTGTATTACATTATACTACAGTGTGTGTGTGTGTGTGTGTGTGTGTGTGTGTGTGTGTGTGTGTGTGTGTGTGTGTGTGTGTGTGTGTGTGTGTGATCTAGAAATAAAAGCCAGATGTGAATGACTAGTTTCCTGAACCCCTTAACCAGTGTCTGGACGCCCCCGCTTCACAATATCTAAAGCAGCAATCCCACCTGGGATCTTACCTGATCCGCAATCCAGATACCTTCATTCCAGCAATCTTATACATTGGAGGGGAGGTGTTCCCTACCTGTCTTCTGGGTTAGGGGGGGTTCCGATGTTTCCTGTGTGAAGCTTGAGTCAGATCTGGAAGAAAGCAGTATAAGTTATTTCGGTGTAGTATAGGGCAGTTAAGATATACAGGGTAAATAAGATATCCAGATCCAGAGTGAGAGACAGACAGAGTGTGGGGGAGAGAAACAGACAGAGTGTGGGGGAGAGAGACAGACAGAGTGTGGGGGAGAGAGACAGACAGAGTGTGGGGGAGAGAGACAGACAGAGTGTGGGGGAGAGAGAGACAGAGAGAGTGTGGGGGAGAGACAGACAGAGAGAGTGTGGGGGAGAGAGAGACAGAGAGAGTGTGGGGGAGAGAGAGACAGAGAGAGTGTGGGGGAGAGACAGAGAAAGTGTGGGGGAGAGAGAGACAGAGAGAGTGTGGGGGAGAGACAGAGAAAGTGTGGGGGAGAGAGAGACAGAGAGAGTGTGGGGGAGAGAGACAGACAGAGTGTGGGGGAGAGAGACAGACAGAGAGAGTGTGGGGGAGAGACAGACAGAGAGAGTGTGGGGGAGAGAGAGACAGAGAGAGTGTGGGGGAGAGAGAGACAGAGAGAGTGTGGGGGAGAGAGAGACAGAGAGAGTGTGGGGGAGAGAGAGACAGAGAGAGTGTGGGGGAGAGAGAGACAGAGAGAGTGTGGGGGAGAGAGAGACAGAGAGAGTGTGGGGGAGAGAGAGACAGAGAGAGTGTGGGGGAGAGAGAGACAGAGAGAGTGTGGGGAGAGAGAGACAGAGAGAGTGTGGGGGAGAGAGAGACAGAGAGAGTGTGGGGGAGAGAGAGACAGAGAAAGTGTGGGGGGGAGAGAGACAGAGAGAGTGTGGGGGAGAGAGACAGAGAGAGTGTGGGGGAGAGAGACAGAGAGAGTGTGGGGGAGAGACACAGAGAGAGTGTGGGGGAGAGAGACAGAGAGAGTGTGGGGGAGAGAGACAGAGAGAGTGTAGGGGAGAGATACAGAGAGAGTGTAGGGGAGAGAGACAGGGAGAGTGTAGTTTAGAGAGACAGGGAGAGTGTAGAGGAGAGAGACAGGGAGAGTGTAGAGGAGAGAGACAGGGAGAGTGTAGTGGAGAGAGACAGGGAGAGTGTAGAGGAGAGAGACAGGGAGAGTGTAGAGGAGAGAGACAGGGAGAGTGTAGAGGAGAGAGACAGGGAGAGTGTAGAGGAGAGAGACAGGGAGGGGAGAGAGACAGAGAGGGGAGAGACAGGGAGGGGAGAGAGACAGGGAGGGGAGAGAGACAGGGAGGGGAGAGAGACAGGGAGGGGAGAGAGACAGGGAGGGGAGAGAGACAGAGAGAGGAGATAGGGGGGGGCACTGACTGATGGGGGGGGAACTGGGTGAGGAGATGGTGACTGACTGGGTGACTTTGACTGACTAGGTGGGGGGTACCTCTGGTGTCACACACACACACACACACACACTCCCATATAGACACACACACACACACACACACACACACTCCCATATAGACACACACACACACACACACACACACATATACACACACCCCCATATACATACACACACACACACACACACACACACCCATATACACACACACACACACACACCCATATCCACACACACACAGCCATACACACACACACACACACACACCCATATCCACACACACACCCATATCCATACACACACACACACACACACACACACACACACACACACACACACACACACACACACCCATATACACACCCCCCCCCCATATACATACACACACACACACCCATATACACACCCATACACCCATATCCACACACACACAGCCATACACACACAGCCATACACACACACACACACACACACACCCATATCCACACACACACCCATATCCACACACACACCCATATCCACACACACTCCCATATACATACACACACACCCATATCCACACACACACACACCCATATCCACACACACACACACCCATATCCACACACACACACACCCATATCCACACACACACACACCCATATCCACACACACACACACACACACACACACACACACACACACACACACACACACACACACACACACACACACACACACACACACACACACACACACACACACACTCCCATATACACACACACTCCCATATATATACACACACACTCCCATACACACACACACACTCCCATATACACACACACACACACACACACACTCCCATATACACACACACTCCCATATATACACACACACACCCACCCTCCCATATAAACACACACACTCCCATATACACACACCCACACTCCCATATACACACACACCCCCACACTCCCATATACACACACACACCCACACTCCCATATACACACACACACCCACACTCCCATATACACACACACCCCCACACTCCCATATACACACACACTCCCATATACATATACACACACACTCCCATATACACACACACTCCCATATACACACACACACTCCCATATACACACACACACTCCCATATACACACACACACTCCCATATACACACACACACACTCCCATATACACACACACCCCCACACTCCCATATACACACACACACCCACACTCCCATATACACACACACACCCACACTCCCATATACACACACACCCCCACACTCCCATATACACACACACTCCCATATACACACACACTCCCATATACACACACACACTCCCATATACACACACACACTCCCATATACACACACACACACACACACACACACACACACACACACACACACACACTCCCATATACACACACACACTCCCATATACACACACACACACACACCCATATACACACACACACACACCCATATACACACACACACACACCCATATACACACACACTCCCCCATATACACACACACTCCCCCATATACACACACTCTCTCTCTCTCACTCTCTCTACACAGACGAGGGGGGGGTCAGAACAGAGGAAAGGCCGCGACCAGTACCACCACCCGCTCCCCCCCTCCTCCTGCGCAGACAGCGGGAGCGCCGAGGACAGCGGTGGGGGGAAGAAACCCCCCCACTACCACTTCCATGCAGGCAGCGGGAGCACCGGGCACGTGGGGGGGGATCAGAGGGAAGCGGGTACCGGAGAGACATCCCCGCTCCCATCTCCTGCCCCACGGGCTGTCACGCGGTGACAGGGGGAAGCGGGAACCGGAGGGACATCCCCGCTCCCATCTCCTGCCCCACGGTGACAGGGGGAAGCGGAGGGACTGTGACGGGGGGAGCGCCGGGGACAGGAGAACACCCCCGCTACCACCTCCATAACTGCGGACAGCGGGAGAGCTGGGGACAGGGGGTAAGGCACAGATGATACTTACTGTGTCCTCCATGGAAAAAAAAAAAAGAATGGCTCTTCGTTGGGGGCGGGCTCATATAGAGCCTAGCCGTGCGCCCACAAAGCCTGGTAGGGGGAGTTATTTTTTTTTATTTTTTTCAGCGCGAGCAGGGAAATTTAAAAAAAAACAAACACGTGTGCTGCTTGGGCCAATATTTACTCGCCCGGAGGTTAAATCCACCCGCCCCGGGCGTGTAAATGTATAGGATTGTCGAACATTGTATATATATAATCCAAAAAGTGTGTATTGTGAACACAGGGCCGCCAACGTTTCGGTCATCGTAGAGGGACCTTCCTTAGGGCATATATATATGGAAATATTACTGTATGCTCATTTGCATGTCTTAGACAGGTCTGCAACCCCGACTTTCACCATTATCATCCAGCACACAGCACTTCCACTGCAGCAGGGGATTCTGGGAAATGACATGCAAATGAGCACCCAGTGCCACCTTTTGCTTCAAAACCATTCAACATGATTCCCCTATATTATAAAAAACTAACTAAAACACCAAAACTACAGCGCTTACCTATAAATAGCTAGTGCTAGACTGTGCCTATAATTAAATACTGAGCACATACATAAACATATAAACGTGACTGTGCCAAAAACACAAATAAAGCAGCCTAGGATGCCCCACAGTGCAGGTTATCTCGTCAACCTACACACAAACTAATACAAAAACTATATGGGATACCTGCGCTTAATAAAGATGAAAGTGTCCATACAGTGCAGTCCTTAAAATGTCCAAATGATGTTCCCAACCAAAAAACGGTTTGCAGTTGATTCCGATAGTCCCCCCTATTAAAGGGTTAAACAAAGACACACAAATTGCGCAGTATGTCTGGAAAGACACAATCAAGACAATAAGAACACAGTGTAACTACTTACAAGATAAAACTTGGAACTTTCAGTTGAGAGGATCTGTGCTTTAACCTCTTCTTCCCTGCTGTGATCACGAATCCCACGTGAGTCTTCTCAATCCTCTTTTTCTTTAGCCTCTCCCAGATTGGTTAATGGATGGCATTATATAGGAGAGAATACAGCAAGATAGTGTGGAAAGTACAAAACAAGTACAAAACAACTCCTTCTAGAGGCACCGTCTGCAGAGGAGGTTCCCAGTCGCGTGGACGGCGCACAGGCAGTGACGTCAGCGAGACCAGCGCCGGAACACACCACGGAGGGCGAGGAGAATCCTGGGCATTGAGTTGCTACAGAGAGGAGCCATATCGCCTTGTCCGAGTTGCGGCAAGTAAAGGGACATCGTAGCAAGCTGCGGACGGCATCCTAATATTGTACTATTACTGCATCCTTATGTGAGTCTGCATTTGGCTGTTTTTTATCATTTTAATAAATTGTTTTGTACTTTCCACACTATCTTGCTGTATTCTCTCCTATATCATGCCATCCATTAACCCAGCGGTGCGCGACTGTGGGGCGCGACCCCCAGGTGGGGCGCGACACTGCCGACGGGGGGCGCGGGGTTTACAGAGGCACCGCGCGCTTCCCGAAGGCACTTAAATTAAGTGCCGGGGGAGCTGCAGGGCCTCTGTAAACCTAACTTACCGTGGCTCCGGCGGCTTCCTTCCTGCGGCGCCATGGCAACGCGGCGTCAAAATGACGCTGCGAGGTCATGTGACGTCACGTTGCTATGGCAACGTGACGTCATTACGCCGGAGCGCGGGTAAGTTGGGGTTGGGGGGGGGGCGCGGGAGCGAGGGGACAGCCGTCAGGGGGGCGCAGGGAAAAAAGTTTGCGCCCCCCCTGCATTAACCAATCTGGGAGAGGCTAAATAAAAAGAGGATTGAGAAGACTCGCGTGGGATTCGTGATCACAGCAGGGAAGAGGTTAAAGCACAGATCCTCTCAACTGAAAGTTACAAGTTTTATCTTGTAAGTAGTTACACTGTGTTCTTATCGTCTTGATTGTGTCTTTCCAGACATACTGCGCTATTTGTGTGTTTTTGTTTAACCCTTTAATAGGGGGGGACTACCGGAATCAACTGCAAACCGTTTTTTTGGTTGGGAACATCATTTGGACATTTTAAGGACTGCCCTGTATGGACACTTTCATCTTTATTAAGCGCAGGTATCCCATATGATTTTTATATGGTTCCCCTATAGGCTTAAGCTTGCTGCATGGTCACAGCTTTGTGCACAGCCAGGGTTAAGATGCATAGCCAGTAAACCCACCCACAGACAGCCGTTTCGACCTTAAAGCTGCAGTTCAGTCTTTTTTTTTTTAATTTATTTTTTTACTTCAATAGTTTCATGTGGGCAATCTCTAATTACTAAAGAACTGTATAGGTGCAGGTCAATTCGTTCTCCATGTATTGATCAGCGAAATTTGGTGACATAATTAGTGAAGGGATTTGTTTATATTCTGCTTCAGTCCGTCAGTGGAAGCTCATGAATATTCATGAGCACTCCTGCACTGACATGTGCTAGAGGGAGGGCATGGCTGACAAAGGGGTGTGCCAGCGCTTGTGACAGGACATGAAGGGGCAGTGCCTTACCAAATGGCTGTTTAAATAGAATACAAGAAAATTGGTCTTTCAAAGTTGTTTTTTTTAAAACAGAAAATGCTAAAAGTATTTTTTCTTACTACAGAACTGATTTATTAAAAAAAACACACATGCAGGATATTGACTGAACTGCAGCTTTAATGGGTCTCCTCAGTGTGGGGTTGGTTGTACCGACTATGCAAAAAACGAAGCAAGGGATAGGTTTTACCATACGTAGTTAAGTTATAGTGGGTAAAAAAAAGTGACAAAAACCCTCCACAGCAAAGCGTATAGAAAATGGAAATATTACTGTATTGCATTGCATTTGCATGTCTTAGACAGGTCTGCAACCCCGCCTTTCACCATTATCACCCAGCACACAGCACTTTATATATATATATATATATATTTATTAAGTGTCAAAAGGAGTGCTAGTGAGCGTGGCTAAATATATACAAACAAAAAACAAAGAAACAAAGATGCCCAAAGCTATTTCCAATGTGACAAAAATACACAGTACAATACCTATATATTCTCTTGAAAAAGAAGAAACTGTCCATATGGAATTCCTCTAAAGAGGCTAGGATTGTGGCAACTCGTGGCGTGTAATAATGTATTACGTGAATTGGGTTTCCTGTAAAAGTCAGTATGGACTTTCATGTCTAGATCCTCATAAGCAGAGATCTAGAAAGTGTATGTGATGGTAATGGTGGTCTTGTGTGAATGTGAGGTTATATGGATTGGTGTTTAAGAGAACAAAAACGGAGTGTAATTGGGTGATGGAGCCATTCCAGATGATGAGTAAGTCATCAACATAGCGGTGATAAGAAGTGATGAGGTGACAATAGGGATTCCTATCTCCAAATACGTGGGGCTGTTCCCACCACCCCGTGAATAGGTTGGCACAGGATGGCGCAATGCATGAACCCATTGCGGTCCCAAGTGTCTGGAGATAGAACTACCCATCAAACATAAAATAATTGTGTTAGGAGAAAGTGAAAACTATCTAATAAGAATAGAATATATGCTGGAAAAAGTCTAGTGGAAGCTTCTAAAAATGTTGTGTTGCTGTGAAATAAGGGTGTATAAAGGTGATACATCTAGTGTAACCCATAAATAGTGAGGTACCCAAGTAAATCCAGAAAACAGTGATAAAACATTTGAAGTGTCCAGTAAGTGAGAGGGAAGAAACCATGGGTTGCAAGAAATTATTAATATAATGAGATAAATGCTCGCCCAGGTACCCAGTACTGGATATAATGGGCCTACCGGGGGTAGTTTAACTTGATCCATTTTTTGCATTATGCTTCCATATGCAGTATCTCTTCATTAACGATCCAAAACAGGGCTACATAGCATAGGGGTTTTGAATATGGACTCCTCCTTTACTCAATCCTGCTGTATACTGTAATAGGGCTTAGATCATCAGATCAGTATGAAGGCAGTGTTTACAGCGTGTCTCTTAGCCATGCTTTAAAATACATGGTCTCTGTCCTGTATATCAAGTAGCTTTACGCAATATTGTGTAGGGAATCTGCTACATTACTAAGTTATATTGGCTTTGTAACTATTGAGCTCAGTCTAAACACTGTGCTCTATCCAATAGCCTTATGATTATTAAGCAGTTGTCTATTCATTAACAACAAATTAAAATATCACTTGTGCGCACATTCACATTTCTCAGACGGTTCTGCAATCCTGCATTTCCCCATTATCGCTTAGCATACAATGCTTCCACTGCAGCCAGGGATTCTGGGAAATGACATGAAAATGAGCACACAGTGTCACCTTTTTGCTTCTTAGGCCTCGGCCATGGTTCTGGCGGGGGCGCGCTGAGGCTCAGGGAAAGCGGGTGCTTTCCCTGGCCTTAGACAGCGCGCCGTCCGGGGGCGTGTCTGGGGCGGGCCAGTGACGTCAAGGAGCTGGTTCGCCCTCATTGGGCGAAACGCTCACGTGACCGGCCATGCGCTCCGGCAAGTGGGAAAATTTAAAATTTCCCTAAGACCTACGCTTCCACACGCTTGCGGTAGCGTAGGCGAGCCCCTACTAAAGCCACTCTCATTGCGGCTGTAGGGGCTCAGTGCCGAGCGGAAGCGCGCCTCCACCCGCAAGCACTATCCATGGACGCGGCCTTATCCATTTTAACATGGACCTTTAAAAGCATATGCCCGTCATGTTACACAGCCTTTCAGCATAGCCAGTAAAACTACAGGCATACCCCGGTTTAAGGACACTCACTTTAAGTACACTCGCGAGTAAGTACATATCGCCCAATAGGCAAACAGCAGCTCACGCATGCGCCTGTCAGCACGTCCTGAACAGCAATACCGGCTCCCTACATGTACCGAAGCTGTGCGCAAGAGGGGAGACTATAGAGCCTGTTACAAATGCGTTATTTACATCAGTTATGCACGTATATGATGATTGCAGTACAGTACATGCATCGATAAGTGGGGAAAAGGTAGTGCTTCACTTTAAGTACATTTTCGCTTTACATACATGCTCCGGTCCCATTGCGTACGTTAATGCGGGGTATGCCTGTACTGAGGCAGCTGTTTCGACCTTTTGGGTCTGTTTATACCGACCTTGCAATTTGAAGCTAGATGCAGTTTCAACCACACATTAACTACGTTATGGTGTGTTAAAAAGTAAGTAAATATTTGATATCTCTTTGATGGTGGCATTGAGTAAAGATATATATTGCGACAGATTGAGGGTAGATATTACTCATTTGATGGATCTTGCACAGGTGAAAGGTGAGCCAGAGAGATTGCCGTGTGTATTAACTCGTCACATATACAAATCACGTGCTCACAGGTCTGCCGTTCGTGACACTAATACAGTCTTGTATTTTCTTCAAATAAGATACATTTAACTGTCTTGCAAAGTAATCTGGCAACATATATATACCCATTTAGATAGGTAAATAAAAACGCAGCAGTACTTAGTAAGTGGTACTAAAAGTATCTTAGGCTAAGTCCCCACTAGCGCTGAGCGGGCGGCGCTTGCGGAGGAGACTTACATAAATAGATATATGTCTGAGGTACAGGGAGAGAAAGTGACATTGAGATGGAAAAATGGTACAACCCTCATTGCCACTAAATTATCCCAACATTTACTTGCACATTTAAAAGCAGGTGAAGTTATTTTCTGGGAAAGTTAATCTTTAGGTAAGTAGAGCAGGCAGGGGGTGAGAGCAGGCAGGGGGTCGCAGGGAGAAGGGTTTGCGCAACCCTGAACTAGAACACTTGTAGTAATCCAACCTCAGTTAGGCAACCCAAGTGGAGCAAGGAAAAGAAGAAAAGGTGCACTGATAAAAACCAAATTCAGATGTCTCCATTTTCCCACCATTGTAAACATTGATAAACACAGATTTTTTTTTTTTTAAATATAATGAAAACAAGCACCGTAAATCAAAATCCCTAATTATATTTAAACTACTAATTGTATGTTGTGGTTATTTTGGGGGTTCAATAAGAGCTTGTAGGTGTCCTGTATGTTTTACTAATTTTAACCTGCAAAACCTGAGCACATATTCCTCTGCCAACACAAAGCTGGAAACCAAAAGTAGTTAGTCCAGAACACTTCTACATTTTGTTTTAATGCACTCCTGACCCTTGTGACAGCACAATGTTTGGATTAGCAATGATTCATTTGCATCACACTTCCTGCATGTACCAGGGTATTAGAAATGCCCTTACTTTGTCAACGATTATACAGTGACATGCAGTTAAAAAAACAGCGGCAGATTTAGAAAAGTGAGGGGAAAAAACCCTATATCCCAAGGTATCCTATCTTATTGCAATGGCGTAAATAGTATATATTAAAATATAATATATATCCCCCTTCACTTAGATTGTAAACTCTTTGGGGCAGAGTCTCCCTTTGCCTTAGGCCTCGGGCATGATCAGCGCTTAGGCGCTGACCCATGCTGTGGCGCGCTGCTGCTCGGCAGAGAGCCCCTGCAGCCGCAAGGAGAGCTGCTTTAGCAGGGGCTTGGGCACGCTTCCGCAAGCGTGCGGAAGCGTGTGTCTTAGAAAAAATTTAGATTTTGGTGCTCGCCGGCGCGCAGGGCCGGTCACGTGAGCGGTTCGCCCAATGAGGGCGAACCAGCTCCGTGACGTCACAGCCTTTCCCCCCCCGACCGCGGACGGCGCACGGTCTAAGGCCAGGGAAAGCACCCGCTTTCCCTCAGCCTCAGTGCGCCTCCGCACGGGCTGAGTCACCATGGACTCAGCCTTAGGCCGAGTCCATAGACGGACAGGCCGTGCTGAGGCGTGCGGACGCTCCGCGCTGAGCCCCTGCATCCTCAATGATGATGCCTTGAGAGGGGGCTCACGCGAGCGTCCGCAGGCGTGCTGACAAGTTGGAGGTTACAGCCGAGCGCCAAGCTGTTTTTCAGCGCGCTGACAGCTGAAAACCTCCAATCACAGCACAGCAGCGTCAACGTCACCGTGACGTCAGCGCCGTGACATTGACGTCAGTGCGTCGCGGGGGCGATTGGCCCAGCGACGTCACTGCCCCGCCTCCAACCACCTCCCCCCGGCTCCCTTCGCGCACGCTGGCTCGCCTGCAAGTCCGTGCAATCGCGCTGACTGAAGCAGGCGAGCCTCAGCGTTAGCGCGCCTCCGCTCTCCTCACCCCTCTATGGCCCGGGCCTTAGGCTGAGTCCATGCTCCCTGCTTGCTCGCTGAGGCTCAGGGAAAGCGGGTGCTTTCCCTGGCCTTGCGGTTGCTTACCGCACGCGCCGTTAGCGGGCCTTCAGGGGGCGGGCCGGGGTCGGGCGCGTCACTGGCCGGGGGCGGGCCAGTGACGTCACGGAGCTGGTTCGCCCTCATTGGGCGAACCGTTCACGTGACCGGCCTGTCTCGCCGGCAAGTGGGGGAATTTTAAATTCCCCTAAGACCTGCGCTTCCGCAAGCGCGCGGAAGCGCAGGTGAGCCCCTACTAAAGCAGCTCTAATTACGGCTGTAGGGGCTCAGTGCTGAGCGGGAGCGCGCCTCAGCGCGCTTCCGCCAGCAAGCACGTAACATGGCCGAGACCTTAGGCTCGGGCCACGGTACCGCAGACCGCGCGGACGCCGAGTGAACAGACTGCCTTAAGGCAGTGTTCGCGTCCATGAGGTGTGCGGGCGGAAGCGGGAGCGCGTGTCACAAGAAATCAGTTTCAACTGATTTCTTGGCGTGACAGGCCGGTCACGTGAGCGGTTCGCCCTCTGTGACGTCACTGGCACGCCCCTAGTCACGCCCACGGACGGCACGCGTACAATGGCCAAAAAACGCATCCGCTTCAAGCGGGTGACGTCACGGCCGCGCACGCCTCCGCACGGGCGAAGGCACTATGGACCTGGCCTTATGCTGTCATGTACCTGTTGCACTAGTTCCCATTGTATGTCATTTATTATTTCTTACTGTAATGTTATAATCAAGCACTGCATACATAAAAACAATTAGAGATACAGACATAGCACCATTAGCAGAAAGAAAGAAAAACAATACAGACCACAAATTCTGACGGAGCGGATTGTCATCCACTGGCATTGACCTCTTCTGGTGCCGACAGGGTTTTTTTGTTGTTGTTTTTTAAAGGGCTCCGATTTAGCAGAAGATAATCCATTACATGTTACAACTAGTTTTGCGAAATACAAGTGCCCACAGCAGCAGGGGTTGAAGATAGTTCAACATAGGAAGAAGCCGCTGCCCAGTTTCCTAGAGGCCTGGGTGCCCCAGTGATACGCGCTTGCTGCGCACAGTAGTGAAGTGCTGCTGGCTCTGAAGAGTGGGGTGGGACTATAAACTGACGGAGGAGAAGGAGCCGCCAGAACGCCACAAGTTTATCCAAAGCACTAGAACGCTGAGCGTTCCATCACAAGGCTCTCCCCGGGGTTCCAAGTTGGGCGGGGACAGATTTCACTTTAGGGAAATACCAGCGCATGCGCTGTCTGGCAGGAGTCTGTCACCGTTACTATACACAACATACAACCCCGCATCCCTTCCAATCCTCCCAATCGTAGTACGGCGTTTGCCGCCTGACTGTGCTGGGTGAAGAGATTACTGGCAACTAATCGAGTTAAAGCGACATTCAGACACGCAACAAACAATTTCAAGTGAAAGTTTCACAATTGAGGTTTTCAACTGCACTCACTGTTTGTGAGTTGTGTCAGATATGTTTTATTTGTCACAGGAACAATTTTGTGGAACGTATTGGATCAATGGATGTTGATAAATGTTGGTATCGGGATTATCAAAATATAGTATTTGGGACAGAGGGGCATTATTTTTTCAGAAGAAAATGATCCCCAAACAGTCTTACAAAAAAGATTAAATGTATTTATAATAAAAACACTCTAAAAGGTTTGTGGTTACCAAGAACACATGAAAACTTAAAATGAAAATATAATGCACACCATATGAATAAAATATACCCCAACTTAATGATCTATAATGATTTCAGTGAGTCTTCTACATAGAGGAACACAATCCAAACCCACTACAGTATATACTTGTACAAGATTTTAAAAAATGGGACGAAATATGGAGTGAACAATGGCTGGCAAACGCCACAATTACAATTATTCAGCTCAGTTAAAAATAAACTGAATTACATAACCCATCATGTATAGTAATCCATGAAACATTCACTACAATTTGGCATGTGGCCACAATACAATGTAACCAAAGTGGAAAACGATTTATTTTTATTGAAGTGAAACTTCTTTAGTGGCACCTCATCCCTACTGGGACAAAAATGGATTGTAGGGGCAGAAAATGAAACGGATGTGACGTCAAAGTGCTGACGTCACAGCGCTCCTAATAGGCACCGCTCCCCCCACACGGCTGATGACATATCGCCGCCGCCGCTCCTAACGGCCACCATTCCAACCATTCCCCCCACACCGTACCCCGCCCGCTGCCTGCGCCTGCTGACATCTAAATGCCGCCGCATCCCCCACACAGCCTCTGACATGCGGCGGCGCCGCTCTCCCTCACCCGCTCCTCCACACCGGCAGCCGTCCTCCTCAACGCATGCGCAGAGGTACTGTCCATAGCCATGTTGTGGATGGCAGGTTTCGTGTGTGTGGTGTGGTTGGCAGAGGGCGCTGCTGCGAGGCAACCGGTGATTGGCTGTCGCGTCCCGCCGCTGACGATTGGTTGAGGGGCTGTCAGTCAGTTAAGGGGTCCCTTAATTCCCCTCATCCGGCACGGGCTCTGCGGTGCTGCTCGCCATGGAGTACGCTGCTCCGTGGTGGGGTAGCTATCTGTGGCCGAGGCTCCACCCCCTGCCCTGTCGCTCCTGCTTGGTAATGGGAGGAGGGGGTAACGGGACCCCCGTGTCGCCGGGGGGGCTGGGAGACCGCAGCTCCGTGTCCGCAGTTC
This sequence comes from Ascaphus truei, assembly GCF_040206685.1. Taxonomy (NCBI): domain Eukaryota; kingdom Metazoa; phylum Chordata; class Amphibia; order Anura; family Ascaphidae; genus Ascaphus; species Ascaphus truei. Next base: position 373,993,889 of record NC_134484.1, on the reverse strand, counting down.
CGCCGGGGGTAGTGGGAGTCGGGAGGAGGGGGGTAACGGACCACCGTGTCGACGGGGGGGCTGGCTGCAGCAGGACACACAGCCGTATCCGCAGCTCCGCCTGGGGTAGTGGGAGGGGGGGAGGAGGAGGGGTGGGGGGCACAACACAGACAGACATTCACACAACACAGAGAGAGAGACACACACACTGACTGACACACACACTCACACACTGACACACACTCACACACTGACACACACTGACTCACACTCACACACTGACTCACACTCACACACTGACTCACACTCACACACTCACACACTGACTCACACACGCACACACACACACTGACTCACACACGCGCACACACACACTGACTCACACACGCGCATACACACTGACTCACACACGCGCACACACACACACTGACTGACACACGCGCACACACACACTGACTGACACACGCGCACACACACACTGACTGACACACGCGCACACACACACTGACTCACTCACACACTGACTCACACACGCGCACACACACACTGACTGACACACGCGCACACACGCTGACTGACACACGCACACACACGCTGACTGAAACACGCGCACACACGCTGACTGACACACGCGCACACACGCTGACTGACACACACGCACACACGCTGACTGACACACACACACACACGCACACACACTGACTGACACAAACACGAACACACACTGACTGGCACACACGCACACACACTGACTGACACACACGCTGACTGACACACACGCACACACGCTGACTGACACACACGCACGCTGACCGACACAGAGAGACATTCACACAACACAGAGAGAGAGACATACACTGACTGACACACTCACACACACACTGACTGACACTCACACACACACACTGACTGACACACACACATGCACACACTGACTGACACACATGCACACACTGACTGACACACATGCACACACTGACTGACACACATGCACACACTGACTGACACACATGCACACACTGACTGACACATACACTGACTGACACGTGTGCCGAGCACGCGCGTTATAAGTCAATTTCTGCAACAAAAGTCAAAGAAGTTTCACTTACTATGCGCGTGCACAGCACACACAGCTTTTTTTTTATAGATAAAATGCATTACATATGTATTGGAATCAATACATTAAATACTCTAATTTCCGGGAGACCATAGTATTTTCCCCACAGAAATAAGTAAAATAAAATGAATACATTGTTTGTGACAACCTCAGTGAATGAAATCTAACATATAATAATAATAAGTGCCTAAACCAACATGGTTATTACTTTTATCTAAACAGGTGCTCAAGCGACCAAGTTAATAACACTAGTGTGATCGTTTTCTATGCAAATAACTACTTCGTGCTCAAATGTGTCACTATCTCCACTAACCAATCTTACTAAGTAACTGTCTCCTATACAATTGCTATCATTAGCTACTCTTACAAACTAGTGTAAAGGTGATATATGTTGCAACCAATCTACAATAATAATCTCAGGGGGAAGGTATCTCTCTAAATTGAAAACATTCAGTGTTTGATTCAATGTATCAATCTGCATATCTTTCTACTCTCCTCTGTAGAGGAAATATTGTATATCGTATATTGTCTGCAACCTGTTTTTTCACCATTATCTCGTGTTATACCATGTTTCCACTGCAGCTATGGATTCTGGGAAATAAACACACATACAGTATAAGCATACAGTGTCACCTTTAACTTAATATCCATATTAACATGATCTCCTATAAGCATAGTTCTGCCTTATTATACAAATTTTTTTCTTCTGTTTGACTCCTGTAAAAAGTCTTTATACTTTAATCCCCTGGACAGGACATCTTGGCAGGGTGACACATTGCAGCCACCACATGGGATCCCTGGAACTAGATTTTTTTTTTTTTTGTATATCTGTTTTATCGAAAACTTACAGTGATTTGTATCTTTTGCATTTGTACATTTGCATTTTTCATGAATACATTTACATTTTTACATGCGTTGAGGAGATGGTTGACTTTTACCTCCTTGTTTCTGCTTCTCTAAGTTTCACATTTTATAACTATAACTGTGTCTCACCCTAACATCCCAGCATATTGATTTAGCTTTACGTCGACAATTGTTGGCATTTGCTGTTTTAAATATTCTTGGTAGTCAAATTAAGTACAAAACACGCATCGTACCAAGTAAAACTAAAACCTTACAAGAAACGTTTGCTATCTTTTATGTCCTACATCAGTCAATCTGTCACTCCTGACCATCTCGACCTTTCCCCTGCTCTCTCTGTCTTTCATAATTGGAGGCTCTCAGTTATATATTTTGCTGTGCTATTGTCCAGTGTTTGTCTTTCTGTGTGTTACATTGCCTTTGTGTTTCTCTTGTATTCTTTCTCCTGTCAGGTGTTTTACCTATTTGCTTTCTAGATAGGGTGAGTTTTCTCATTAGGTTCTCCGGGTCTGGTATATTTGTGTTTGCTCGTGTGGGCATGTATCTATGCTTTGGTGTAGATTTGTTTAGGGCAGTGGTGCACAAACTGGGGGGGCGCAAGACTTTTTCTGGGGGGGTGCGGGCCGGGCGGCTCACTTACCTGACTTCCGTGGCCCACTCGTCTCCATGACAACGTTACGTCACATGACCCCTGGCATCATTTGACACCCGTTGCCAAGGAGACGCAGCGTCAAATGACGCAGAGGATCACGTGACATCACATGACCCCGAAGTGTCATTTGACGCCGCAAGGGGGGTGCGCCAGAGCAGGAGAGCAGGCAGGGGGGGCGCAACCCAGGAAATTTGGGCACCCCTGGTTTAGGGTATTCATTTGACAATCTTAGGCTGCGTCCCCGCTGGTGCTGACCGCGCTCATGCTTGAGAGCGGTGACGTCACCAACTCTCTAAGTATGAGCGCCAGGTGTCCTGTATATTTTGCAAGCGCGCGCGTGGGGGCATTGGGGGCATGTTGAGCGCGCTTCAAAGTCACTTTTCACTTGTCTCCTCAAGCTCCAAGCTTTGGAGAGCGCGTGCGTGCCGCGTGAGCAGGGACTTCCACATAAAGACTACAATAAGTAAAAGCGGTAAGCGCCGAGCGCACAGCATGCTCAGCGCCAGCGGGGATGCAGCTTAACAGTCAGTTGATTAGATTTAGGCAATCTTTTAGTATATGCAAAAAGGAGAAAGTTGCACCGGTGAGGGGCACTCACAGGTGCAGAGAGGGTGCGCGGGTGTTTACACAGACTATTGGATGTCCATAAAAATCGGGGAGGGGAAAGTCAATGGAGGGGGGATTCTCCGAGGTGTATGTGTGATAAATGATCAACCAACAAACAAAGCAGATATAAATGATGATCTGAAATCTTGATCTAATGTGTAAACACAAACTCTATAATGAATAACCACTGATACTTGATGCAATCCCTTGAACCAGCTCAGCAGAGTTCTATTCACAGATATCGTGTATTTTAGCAGTATTATTATCCAATGATTAAAGTCCAATTTGAAATAAACTGGTCCTCACAGGATGGTGAAAAAAGGATCCTTGTAGTTGTTAGCTATTGCATGCCCACACGTAATCCGGTGATTCTGAAGATGAACCAGTGGGGGTAACTTAGAAACACCCAGGACGCTTTCATCTGACGGCGCGCGCCAAGGAGACCCACGGCCCCCGCCCACACACGGAGGTAGTGAGTCCCAGCAGTGCATGCGCCCGATCCAGCTCTGTAGCAGGAACTGTCCGGTGTTAACCCCAGGGAGGAAGGATCACGCAGGAGCTGACAGTCAGCAGCAACCAAGACAGCAACCTCACTTACAGGCAAGCTCTGATCATTACACACTTTTACCAGTTTAGTCTATGTGATATATAGCAATATCACGCATAACATTTATTCATGTTTTTATTTCTTGTCCGTGAACCTGCAGTGCATTTTATATGTATCATTAACATTTTTATTGGACACTAAAGGTGAATATAAAGTTGATTCCACTTGTTATTGCGCCTCCACCTAATTTCCTTTTCTAATCTTTTAGTATAGTCATGTATGTCTGCTCCTTTTTTTGGTGTTTATTGGATCTTTATTGGCGGGTTTATTCTAAGTACTCATGTTGCGTACCACGCAGTGTATTGCAAATTATCTTGAATTTGCTTTTTCATGTCCAGGGATCAGGGCCGCAGACAGATTACTCGGGCCCAGGACTACAGTTCTGACCGCCCCCTCCTCCCCTCCATACAAAAAACCCACCTACCCAATACATATATATAAAAAAAAGAACATATAACACCATTTATATGGCGGTGCTACATCGATGACATTTTGTTTATTTGGAAGGGGAGTTTGGATGAGCTAAATTTGTTTATTTTATACATGAATAACAATAACCACAATCTGAAATTTACTTTCAAAAGTAGCAGTCAATCAATAGAGTTTCTTGGTTGAGTTATTTTCATTTCTGATAACACAATACATACAAAAGACATTTTTTTTAGAAAGTTCAGGCGAATAACTATTTGAGGGCGAACAGCCATCACAACCCATCTTGGGCCAGTAACATCCCAAAAGGTCAGTTTTTCAGACTGAAACGCAATAGCTCTACAAATGAGTTATTTAAGACCCAGGCCCCAGAGCTAAAAACCAAATTTGTAGATAGAAAATATCTGTTGCAAAAATTAGACGACACAATATCAGAAGTCGAAGCAATGGATAGGGAGAAACTTCTTGAATACAAGATTAAAGCAGACAATCTGATAGCTGAAGTGATTTTTATAACGCAGTACAATCAGATGGTACCCACAATACGGAAGAACTTTTGCAAGTACTGGCCTATCCTTAAAAAGGATAAAGATCTTGGCAATATTTTGCCTGAAAATCCTCAAATTATTTTTACAAGGGCTTCAAATATTGGAAACAAATTGGCCCTTAGCTGCAAACTCACCCATTCAAGTACACATAAAAATATTAATGATACTGGTTATCATATTTGCTACAGATGCACTGCTTGCACGTATAGTGCTAAAAGTTTTTCATTTATTTCCAACTAGCTGAGAGACCCGGCGTTGCCCGGGATGTAAATGCGTAATAGGTAGTATTATTTATAAATCGTGGAACAATAGGTGAGTTTTTGTTGTAAAGGTTTGGGGGGGGGGGAGAAAGGGGAGCGGGGCGGGGGGGGGAGAAAGGGGAGCGGGGGGGAGAAAGGGGAGCGGGGGGGGAGAAAGGGGAGCGGGGGGGGGGAGAAAGGGGAGCGGGGGGGGAGAAAGGGGAGCGGGGGGGGGAGAAAGGGGAGCGGGGGGGGGGAGAAAGGGGAGAGGGGGGGGAGAAAGGGGAGCAGGGGGGGAGAAAGGGGAGCGGGGGGGGAGAAAGGGGAGCGGGGGGGGAGAAAGGGGAGCGGGGGGGAGAAAGGGGCGCGGGGGGGAGAAAGGGGAGCGGGCGGGGGGAGAAAGGGGAGCGGGGGGGAGAAAGGGGAGCGGGGGGGAGAAAGGGGAAAGGGGGGGGGAAGGGGAGCGGGGGGAAAGGGGAGCGGGGGGGGAAAGGGGAGCGGGGGACGGGAAAGGGGAGCGGGGGACGGGGGAAAGGGGAGCGGGGGATGGGGGAAAGGGGAGCGGGGGAAAGGGGAGCGGGGGACGGGGGAAAGGGGAGCGGGGGACAGGGGAAAGGGGAGCGGGGGACGGGGGAAAGGGGAGCGGGGGAGCGGGGGACGGGGGAAAGGGGAGCGGGGGAAAGGGGAGCGGGGGACGGGGGAAAGGGGAGCGGGGGACGGGGGACGGGGGAAAGGGGAGCGGGGGACGGGGGAAAGGGGAGCGGGGGACGGGGGAAAGGGGAGTGGGGGGGGGGGTGGAGAGCAGTGGGCATATGTATTGTCATAATTTATGTATGGGCATTTTCCCCCCCTCCTCCGTGCATCCGTCCCCCTGCTGGTTCGGCTGGTGGCCCCCCCCCGTTCCCCGTGACTCGCGGCTCGCCCCCCCCGTTCCCCATGACTCGCGCTCCCCCCCCCCCGGCGGCCGCTTGGTCCCCCGATGTGCCGTCCTGCTGAGTGAGGCGTGCAGGCGGCGGCAGGAAGCGCCCTGTGTGGGCCTGAGACTCGCACTCGCGCTCCACCCCCCCGGCGCCCGCTCGATGTGGCATCCGGCTGAGCGGCGGTAGGAAGGTGGGCCTGAGGCTGAGGCGGCACGCGCAATGGGCCTGACGCTGAGGCGGGACGCGCAGTGGGCCTGAGGCTGAGGCGGGACGCGCAGTGGGCCTGAGGCTGAGGCGGGATGCACAGTGACTTACCTGAGCGGGTGGTAGCGCCGGGGAGGTAAGGGAGCGGCTGGGGTAGGAGGGCCGCGCTTCCCGTCCGGAGCCAGTGCAGGGCGGCGCACGTGATGGGGGGGGGGGGGCGGACAGAGGGGGTGTGTGTGTGTGTATAGAGCTGCTGTGTTGTGTGTGTGTGTGTGTGTGTGTATAGAGCTGCTGTGTGTTGTGTGTGTGTGTGTGTGTATAGAGCTGCTGTGTTGTGTGTGTGTGTGTGTGTGTGTGTGTATAGAGCTGCTGTGTTGTGTGTGTGTGTGTGTATAGAGCTGCTGTGTTGTGTGTGTGTGTGTATAGAGCTGCTGTGTTGTGTGTGTGTGTGTGTGTGTGTGTGTATAGAGCTGCTGTGGTGTGTGTGTGTGTGTGTGTGTGTGTGTGTGTGTGTGTGTGTGTGTGTGTGTGTGTGTGTGTGTGTGTGTGTGTGGCCCGTCACTCCGCCTCAGGCCAATGAGAGGTGTGCGGGGGCGGGCGGGCGGCCCAAGGGACCAATGAGATTTCCCCTAGGGACACCGGACATCCAGGCAGGCAGGCATACAGTGCTTTCACTAATATAGTATAAGATGTAACATCGAGGTCATATCACGTATTAGTTGTAATAGCTCTTTGGTCATATATCTCTTGGAGTGTCCTTGTGGTCTGCAGTACGTAGGTATGACCACAAGAAGTATCAAAAGAAGGTGGTACATACATATTTACAATATTAGACGAGGTTTAATTATCCATAGCGTATCGAATCATTTTCTTCAAGCACATGGACAGAACCCGAGAGGTCTCATTTGCAAGGCTATTGAGGCATCTATACCACAATGGCGAGGCGGGAATTCTGTTAGTCTTCTCGCAAGAAGAGAGTCATTTTTGGATTAATGAGCTCTGTACACTAACGCCATTAGGCTTAAAGCTGCAGTTCAGGCAATATCCTGCATGTGTTTTTTTTAATAAATCAGTTCTGTTGTAAGAAAAAATACTTTTAGCATTTTCTGTTTTAAAAAAACAACTTTGAAAGACCAATTTTCTTGTATTCTATTTTAACAGCCATTTGCTAAGGCACTGCCCCTTCAAGTCCTGTCACAAGCCCTGGCACACCCCTTTGTCAGCCCTGCCCTCCCTCTAGCACATGTCAGTGCAGGAGTGCTCATGAATATTCATGAGCTTCCACTGAGTGACAGAGGCAGAATATAAACATATGCCAGCTCTAATTATGTCACCAAATTTCGCCTATCAATACACGGAGAACGAATTGACTGGCAGCTATACAGTTCTTTAAGTAATTAGAGATTGCACACATAAAACTATTGAAGTAAAAAAATAAATTAAAATAAAAAAAGACTGAACTGCAGCTTTAAATGTCGAATTTGATCTGAAGGCATGTTTGGGAGAAGACTAACATTTATATCTATCCAATTGGTTTGATACTTTTTTCATGTATGGCGGCTTTTGTTTCTGCCTTCCTTTCCTATAGCCCCCCCTTTTTTCTTTTCCTTTTCCACACTTTGATGTGTGCACGCTGTTTAGCAATGCGGCATCTTATACTATTTATTTCTGTGGCCATAAGTGTGGGACATCATATTTTTGGTATTTTACCCATTATTGCTCTTGTTTTGCAATAAAAGCTACAAGCATGTGTATATTATCACATAATTGTGTCATAGTACTGGGAATTCCAAATTAGGAATTAAAATACAGCTAATGAGATGATTGGTGGTTTTGATCTAACAACCATAATGTGTATTAATAAATAGTTAATGTTTCTATTTAGCTTATATTTTTTAGTTCTTAATTGAACTTTATATGTCCATATTTGTATAATTTCAAAGGAGATCAAAGTATCTAGCATTAATATTGATTAGTTATCCATTGCTGGAAGCTGGGTCCAGCTTACTTCCGGCGCGCTGACGTCAGAGCACCGTCGCACCCCGGCAGTGGAAGCTCGGTGGTGTGGGACAGAGAGAGGAAAGGTCCTGCAGGCAGCTGAGAGCCGGGGCCGGCCACGACCGGCAGCATCGCCCGGCCAGAGGTAGGGGGACATTTGCAGCGCCGCCCGAGCCCTCCCCAGCCAGCGGGCCTGGGACACCAGCTCCGGCTGTCCCCACCTCTCGGCGACCCTGCCAGGGATAGTGTGGTGATAAAGTTTTCCCAAGTCTTAAAAAAATTGTGACTACTTGTTTCTCTATCAGTTGTTGATTCCACCCAGTATAGTTGAGTAACCCAAGTATTTTCCCTCTCCAAAGTTCCATTGAGGGGGGAGTCTGTGGATCCACTGCTGCAAGATTGTTTTCCTGGCCGCCATAGTGATGATCTGCTTAAATGTATTATTTACATTTGTATCTGCGCTCTCCTCATTGCTTTCATTTCTTTGATCTACGAGGTCAAAGATCACATATTCTAAGTTTACAGGGATGTTTGTGTTTAGGGAGATTCCTGATCTGTGCCCCAAATGTTTCTGCGCTACGCCCACCTGCCTGGCAGCCCCAGTGCTCGCGCCCCCCTTTCCGTTTAACCGGCGTCAAATTACGCCACGGGTCATGTGATGTCACGTTACTTTGCAGCGTCATTTGACGTGCGTTGCCATGGTGACGTATCCAGAAGCTGGTTGAATCCCGGTAAGTTGAGGTTGCAGAGGCCTCGAGCGGTCCCCCAGCATTTCATTTAAATGCTTCTGGGAAGAGCATGGGGCCTCTGCAACTGCCACGCCCCCCCCAAAATATCCCGTGCCCCCCACTTTGTGCACCCCTACCATAGGCAGTGTAGCAGATCCACCTCTGGGGCCGCACATTTTGTACAGTTGCTGTCAGGGGCAAGTTTTGCTTTCAGTCTATATTTAGGGGTGATATATGTTCTATATAGTAAGCTGTAGTGCATTTCCTGAAAGCCCCAGAGGCAATTAGCCAAAGGGCAACATGGGACTGGAGATGACCCCTGATTCCCCTCAGTCAAAAGGACTGAAAGGTGATTGGTTAATGGGAAGCTGGTGAATTAGGCGGGAAATGTGTATTTTATTACCAGGTAGAGATAAGGCAGGTGTTTAGTGATTGGTTGAAGGTGTGTTGCTAGGCTAGGGGGAAGGGGTCAAATAATTGGCTGAGGAGTGGTAAGCAGGGAGGAGTCAAGTTTGGGTGGGAATTTGGGGATAGAAATAAAGGACAGAGGCAGCAAGGTATTATCAATTACCTGGGAAGAAGACTGGATCAAGATTCAGATACTCTATCTCAGCAGCAAGGGGCTGATACCATGTTGTGGGAGGCAGAGTTATAGCCTTTATGGCTTGCGAGAAAGGAGAAAGCGCTGCAGGCTGAGAGCACAGATTTGTTGCACGAGTGCGTATATGCCGCACCATCGATTTCAGCTGCAGCCTGCCTGTCGGTACAATTTCCTGAGCAAGATGGAAGGAAAGCTGGGGAATCCCAAATAGGGCGAGGTCAGAGGTGGCAACAGCACATCGGCGTGAAGGGAGGTCTCACATTGCGGAGGTGTGCATCAGCAGGAGAAGACAAGAAAGCAACAGGACCGCCTGGAAAAGGGAGTGCGGAAAACGAGACGGATTATATTTGGTCCCATGAAGGAGCTTCACCTTCAGGCTGGAAGACAGGAGGCATCCGGAGCCATGATGTGGCTGCAGGCTTACAATGCTTTGGCCAACAGGTTTAACTAAATGACCCTTAATCATGAGAATACAAACATTGAAGTATTTAACTATGTCGTTTGTCACATTGGATGTAGCATTGGGTATGTTTGTCTTATTTTGCATTTATACCTGCAATTGATTTATATATATATATATATATATATATATATATATATATATATATATATATATATATATAAATATATATATATATATGTAACCCTTGTTCCCCCCCCCAGACTCATCGGTGGTGTCTAGGGTGCATGAGGGCAGATTACATGCGTAGTGGTGGTGCATACCTGTGAGGAACAGGAGGGCCTGAGCTTCCCGCGTTGTTATTGGGGAGACAGGACCAGGCTTCTGGGGTGGTAGCCTCCATGCTTTCTTAGTGGTGCAGCGCCTCCATCTTCTATACTCCCAGGGATATGGGATAGGACCTGTATAGAGGAATGAACCCTTGTCCCAGGGTGATTGCTACCGACTCACACAACAGTCTTTGTATAAAAGTATTGTCTCTTTATTGGTCAGATCAGCGACTCCAAATGTAGTGGCGACCAGCAGCCACAACAACAGCAAAGTCCCGCTAATTACTCCACTCTCCTCCCTTCACAGGTCTTTCCTCCTCTCCTTCCCTCCAAGTCTCTCCTCCGACAGGATGGTCTGGGCTGGGGCGTCAATACCCCACAGCCCACCTCCGAGGTTACCCTCGCGGTGGGAAATGGATTCTCCCCATCACCCCAGACCTAGGGTGAGGGGCATTGGTCCACCGGGTCTATGGTGCTATCGCTCTACTCAAAGTGGCTGAGTCTCTCCTCTCCTCTCTCGGCTCCTGCACGACTGCACAGGTGAGACCGCACTGTCTCCTCCAACTCCTCGGACAGAACAGACACGTCACTCACAAGAGCTGGCTGCTAAATAGACTCAGCCCCACCCCTCATGATGTCAGCAAAGCCTCCCCTCCGTCTCATGCCTACAGCAGAGTCAGAGGCCTGCATCTACCACTCAGGGCAGGGCTTGGAAGGGGAAAACCCATGATGACTACTGGTGCCTGCCCTTAACAGGACTTACCACAGTAGGAGGAAGATAGGTATAGCCTGTGCTGTTTACAGGGGGCTATATATATATATATATATATATATATATATATATATATATAAAAGTGTGTGTGTGTGTGGATCCCTAGAGATCCAATATGGCACAGCACAACAGATAAATACATAAAAGTGGTTTATTGGGTACAAAATGCACACACATGCCTGACGTTAAACTATTTAAACATGTGGATGTAATTATATTTAAAAAATGACTCTGGAAAAATACAGACACAGTATGCAGGTGATACAACAGCTTTACTGTACCTCTAATATCTTGTGCAACCTGTGATCCTCAGCAGAGGGTAGTTACATGTAGTATACAATTATAACACAATCCCCAAAATGCTGCATGGGTGTAAATCAGTGGTGTATAAGCCACCCAATCCTGGGTATGTTGGCTTGTGATGGTGGCGGCACACCGTGGGAGCTCTCAAAAAGGCGGCTTTGGTACCGCTGTTCTTTATAGCCATTGATGGTCCCCTCCGACAGCGCTCTGACTCTCGATCATGTCCTGACTGTAACCCATTACTCCTGCTGCCACATGCACTCTTTCACATTCTGCAATTCTCGACTGAACCTGATAGCACTCAGGCTCGCGCAGATATGATCTCATATGGCCGCCCCCTTTTTAAAGGCTCCTTTCCCTCTTAATCCCAACTCTTCCACAGCCATTATCATTGGCTGCTATTATGTTCATTAACAGTCACATGTCCATAGCACATTGGAGAGCAACCTGCCAGGGGGCAGTGCGAGTGGGTGGCTCTCATCACATAGGGGGTTACATAGATGACAAGCAAAAATTAAATAAATAAATAAGCAGAAGGTGACCGCACACATTTCACCGTTTCAAGCGCCTCAGTAAGCTATGCCACAAGTAACAGAGAATATATGTGTTAAGGTGAGGACACCGGTGAAATTGGTAAAAATGTTTGCCATGGTTAGATAGGTACCCAGAAAAGCTTTAATTATGTAGTGCTGCTTCCCCCCACCCCCCACCCCCCACCCCCCGGGAGATCTTGCTATTGCTAGAGGTGTATTGGTGCTTATTACCTGTGAGGGGCCAGGAGAGATGAGTGTCTGCGATGGTAAGGGGAAACAGGACATGCTTTTGGTGATCCTTCAGGGTCTTCTCATGCTGTCAGCCCCTCCAGTCACAGCAGGCTCCAGCGTTCCTGGAGACAGTCCCCACCATGACAGACTTCTCTCATACCCCTACCCAATAGACTGTTATTTAGGCAGGGGTATATAAAAATGATTCTTTATTGAGACAGCCACTGCAGTTGGTATGCATCATCTTTTCGGATGTGTCTCAGACCTCTGGATGGTACCGGCCTTCTAGCAGTATTGAGGCCTTGTGCTCTGCTCAGATCTTGGGCTGCATGTCTCAACCCCAGGAGGGGGAGACCTGGACTCGCATGTCTCTACCCCAGGAGTGGGAGACTTGGACTGACTATAATTTGGATCCCCTTAGTGCAGAAGGGGAGGGGACCTGGGCTGCACCCAGATTGGGTAACTCGCAGACCTTGCCTCACCTCCACTCCTGTACCTCAAGAAGGTTGCATGAGGGGGGGAACCCCACAGGATAACCTGACACTGCCTGTAGCTACTAGAACTCACGTGACAGGAGGCAGAAAGTATAGTTTGGACCAGCCATGGCTACAATTAAAAAAGGTTTCACATCAGGTTTTTATTATTATATTCTCTCAGTGGGTATCGCAAACTGGCATGGGGGACCAACTTGAAATCAGTGGGTGAACACCCTGAGGTAGTGAAAAATAATTATCATTGGGCAGAATAGCGGGCCTCCTTTTCGGCCCTGCCATTTCAACATTTTTGTTTGTCACCACTGGGTATTGTACCAAAAAAAAAAGGGAGCCAGGTTACTTTAGTTTAGATTATTACATCATCTGCCTTGGCAGTTGGGAAATTCTTGAAACAATAGTATACAGTAGTTAGGAAACATTTTAAGTTTCCCATGTATCGCTTGATCAAGCTCTTGCCTCTTGAGCTGATGAGGTAATGTGAGCTTGGGCCACTATGGTATAAAGGTAACACCAGGTTGGCATTTTGTTTATTACCCATTCATCTGGAAAGGTTTTAACGTGTTAGGTTTTCAGTTTGAAGGATGTTATTATATTGATAATTGCTTGCCAATTGGGGTCTTTATTATCATGTTACTATTTTGAGGTTTTTGCTTCTTTTGTGCTTTGGGTATTAAAAATGGAGATGGGGAGCAAGTTCATCATTCATTACTTAGATGCCTTTTATTTGCAGGTCCCAAATAGACTGAGGTGTGCAAAAGGCTTGTTTTATCATTCGAGTGGGTTGCTAAACGATTTGGGGTGCCCCTAGCAGTAGACCTTACTCGCAATCTTTACTTCCTTGGGATAGAATAGATTCTAGGTTGATGGAATTTCGTCTGCCAGATGACAAATTGCTGAGGTTAAGCGAACTGGTGTCTGAAACAATGGGAGAAAAGGTTAGGTTCAAACAGCTGCAGTCATTGTGGGGGCATTTAGCTTTTGCATCCTGAATTCTGCCAATAGCGAGGATATTTTCTAGGAGATCAGCATCTGCATCAGCATTAAGAACCCGAACTGGCGGACTAGAGTGTCTGGAGAAATGACAGATGGCTTTAAGCTACTGTATGGAATACCTGTTAGAAAATGACAATGGCGGCTCCTGCTGGCAAGAAAGTGCATAGATAATGTCGACTTGATGCAGTTTACAGATATAGCAGGTTCAGCCGGTGATGGTGCATACTGGAACGGTCATTGGCTGCTGGTGTGGTCAGATTTGGGTCTCACAAAATTTTTATGGTGCTGGATATTTCCCAAATTGATCTCATTGGTAATATGGGGTTTGCCATTTCAGAGGAAAAGGTGCAATTTTACTGTGATAACTTCGGGATAGTATTAGCAATAAATAACCTGGCTGTTCATTCACCCCCAGTTGTGATATTATTGAGACATGGTGCTCAGGTGTCTGGAACTGAATATGTGGTGCCGAGCTGAGCATATTCCAGGCTTTTCTAACCTAATAGCAGATACATGCTCTAGTGTTCAGTGGGGATCATTCTGGTAAGTAGCACCGCAGGCAGACAGGGAGGGTTGCAGAGGTGCCCCGGGGTTGCGCAGAACAGCTGCTTAAAATACCATCCCTAGAAAGCTTTACAAAGGAGTCTCATATGCTTCATATTTAATTTGGTGCAAGAAGGGCTATCAATCACAGCTATTTTTTTTTTTTTACAATCTTTTTCCTTTATTGGAAATAAACAGGGAACATATACAGGTACATTGCGTTCGTATGCACATGTAACCCATCGACCCCCACCCAATCGCAGATCTGGTCCCCTAAGGTGTTCTGGGGTCTGGCTACATGTCTCTGTGTGGTGCATACCTGCTGGCAACAGGAGGGCCTGAGTCTCCCGCGGTGACATGGGGGAACAACAGGACAGGTTTCTGGGGATGAATGACTTCATTCTCCTTCTACTGGTGCAGCGCCTCCATCTGTAGTAAGCCCCAGGGATAAGGGGTGGAATCCCTACCACAGAAATCCCCTCCCAGGGATGAGAGATTCCAGTCCCACACAATAGATCCTTTTTAACAGCAGACTCTTTATTCAGTCTCCAGCAGCAGCAGCAGCAGCAGCAGCAGCAGCAGCAGCAGACAGGTACAATCAATATACACAGCCCACTAGCTGTTCTCCGTTAGGATGGTCCCTGCCTCCACTCTGGACCCAGGGCCATCCAGAGTGGGGCTAGCTCTTCCCTTACCCCCTATGCAGGGTAAGAGGTATTTGGTCCACCTATGTCATTCGCAAAAACATTTTCCGGCTTGGATTGCCTCTATAAACTTCTGCCGTACAAATTAATACAGAATTAATAAGCACCTAAAGAATTAACCCTCCCCATGTGCACCACACGGCTCCGCAATCAGCAAACGGGTTCAGAGCTGCAACTCTATCAGCTCCACTCATCAGGAACCTAACTCACTCTTGAACTAACTTACAGTCTTTCTCACACAGTGCAGTGTGCCTCTAAATAGGAAGTGACACTGCTCTTTGTAGCTTCCAGTAGGCACCGCCCCTTCCAGTAGGCACCGCCCCTGTGCCCCTTGATTGGACACAGGGTCAAGTGACCTACCTTCACTTACTCAGCACAGTGTCATAAGTGGGGAAAACCCATGATAACTCCTGGCAACCTGCCCTTAGCAGAGATTACACACAGGAGGAGGATAGAACTATAGCCCCTAATTTTACCAGGGCTACACAAGTAACAAGTAAAGTACAGTAATTGAATCCAAAAAGGCATTTTGTTGGGGGGGGGGGGGGGATGGACGGACAGGGGCGGGGTTGTGTGGTTGATGAACAGAGGGGATGGGGGAAAGGCCTGGGGGGGGGGAGAGGTAGGGGGAGGGGGTGAGACCGACTCCTTTTTAAACCTTTTCTTGCTGGGGGGGGGGGGGGGGGGGAGGGCCGACTGGTTCGGGTACTTGTTTATGGGAAAGTTGGGCCTCAGCGGTCCAACCATGTTGTAGAACTGGGGGCTTTTCTGTGTGAGCATACCCGTAAGTTTTTCCATGGTCAGAACCGTGGTAATTTTTTTAGTGACCGTATTTTTTGAGGGTGCTTTTACCTGCTTCCAAGCAGCTGCGATAGAGCACCTTGCAGCCGTTAGGATGGCTGAGAGCACCTTGCAGCAGTTAGGATGGCTGAGAGCACCTTGCAGCAGTTAGGATGGCTGAGAGCACCTTGCAGCAGTTAGGATGGCTGGGATGAGTTTAGTTAGGGGAGCGGGAAGGCCATCAACTTGTTTTCCCAACAGAAAGGTCAGAGGGTCCAGGGGAATTTCTAGCCCCGAGGTTTCACAGAGTAGTTTCTGGATCTTAGACCAGAACTCCTGTATCTCTGGGCATGACCACCAAATATGGGCCAAGTCTCCTCTTTGACCACATCCCCTCCAGCACAGATCTGGCGTGCCGGGGATGATCTGGCTCAGTCTACCCGGGTAGGTACCACTGGAATAGAATTTTATAGATATTTTCTTTTGTGATTGTGCAAATTGAGGTCTTGGAGGCTGCCTCCCAGACGTCCTTCCAATCATCCATATCTAGTTGTAGGGATTGTTTTCTTCCTTAAATTGGTGGTGACGAAGGATTGAACTAAATCCTTTTGATTAAGTGGCTTTTAAAAGGTCATGCATAAGGTGTAACAATGAGTAACAAAATGAGGCCTGTAACGCCTGGTGGGTTGATTAAGTTTTGAAAAGCTGAATAGTGTTTTACACATTGGAATCTATTTTATTTAAAGCACTTTTCCGTTGGCATGCTATGCAGCTTTAAGGATCAGTGCGCTCGTTTCAGCGAGTAAAATCGCGCTTGGGATCTTTTCATTGCTGATGTGGTGGTACAGTAACAGATAAAAATGGATGTCAGGGAGAGGGGTGGGTTTGCATCCAGGTCGTTTGCCAGGAAGTTCGTTTTGTCCAGCATATAATATGAAATCATTTTTAAGGTGCAGTTCTGAGGTTCAGGGCCTGCAACTTGTGCACGAAGATACGTCGGTGCTAACCAAGTTCAATTGAATTATGTTTTCAAGTCTTGTTTTTTAAAAGTTTTGATTATTGCTGATAATTACTTTTTTGTTCACGTTCATTTTACATAGGAGCAGCATGTCTGGGTTTAAATGATGCAATCGCTAAAAGAATTGGGTGCTGGAATAATCACAACATGTATGTGTTTCAGAAGTGAGGAAGGTGACTTGGATAATAGGTAATTCCTTTGACTATTGGGTCGCTATGTGAGCAAAGCGTGGATAGATGAGGCGGTGCAGCTGCACCTCATCTATCCACGCTCTGCTATGCTCCGTCGGTAGGAGCACGCCGATATTGTCTGGATCCCACGTCCAAAAACAGTGAGCTGCTTTCATTCCTTTGGCTTACCTCATACAAGACATACCTCCTGCTAGAGGCTATTGAGGGAGCCAGACTACTGTTTGTTAACGTGGCTACGAGGGACATTATATATACAGTAGACAATCATTGTGATTAAGGAACAAAGTATCAACAGGTTGACCATTCAAGCATTGGATTTTACAGAGTAGCGCCACTAGGGGGCATAGGACTCCCATTTCTTTCGCTATGTGAGCAAGACAGAGTTCAGATGGTAGCAATCAAGGCTGGCAGCTGAGAAATGTGTAGTACAGCGATTGGGACACCACGACTTACATGGAAGCAAACTTTGCCAGAGTTGAACTAACCAAGAATAGGTTTGGGTTGCTAGATATTATATGTATGCATGCTGGTTGGTATTGTACAACTTTTGGATTCATTCATATCATAACGACATTGGTAATGTTCAACTCTGGAATTAAATCATATAATGAAAAGGTATTTGTCACAAGTTGCAGTTACATTCCCTAGGGCAATATTAGTGTGGTCAGAAGTGGTGCCACAGTTAGTTTGGTTTGGTTCAGAAAGTTTAAAGAGAGTTGCAATAGGAAGCTGAACAAACCAGTGGCAGGGTTTGTTAAATCTACTGGGGTATGTTTGTTAGACATTTTGAGCTAGAAAGTGGTGGTGGTGAAGGCCTGTATAAGAAGGATGTTGTACATTTATCAGATATTGGTTTAGGCATTTTAGTGTATGGATTCAAGAAGGATTTGGAAATGCATTTTTTTTGGTTGGAAGGGCAGAACCCAATTAATGTATTAATGGTCTCGACATTCGGTTGTTTCTGAGCACGGTCTTAGTAGTGAATAAATTGTTAGTGGGTTATTTCTGAGCATGGTCTCAGGAATTGTTAAATTGTTGGGTTGCTTGTGATGGTATTTTAATTTCCTGGCTGGAGGAGGAGCCATTGTTATTTATGACATTTTTTCAAATATGTTTACCACAATGTTTACACTAGGGAGGATGGGAGTAAAGACCACAAGATATCCCAAAGGGGACTGAGCCACAGACATTGCTCTGGCTGAGATACCTTTGGAAGCAATGGTGCTGGAGGTGAATTAGGACATCCCCACGATTTTGTCTCTTGCAGAGCCAAGTGGAGTCCACTGTGTAAAGGCCAAAGATCATCAAGATTATTCTGCCATGCCCGGGTTTGCTGAAGCCGGTAATCCCCGACCGGTGCATTTGGAGATTGATCGGAACGAGGCTACTGAGCCCGAAGCTGCTGAAGTGAGTGTACCCTGATCAATATATTTGGAGGATGATTGTATGTCTGATTCCACCCTTTTCTTTTCTGTTGAAAGGGCAGTATGGTGGTAAAGAGCAGACAAAAGTCAAGCTGACCCAAATATCTGCTTCAAGCAGGGGTAAGGTAGTGCATGGGTGGGAGGGTGCGTTAACTCCTCAGTAGGGAGGCTTATCAAGCTCACCTAAATGCTATCATTATTTTACAGAGACCATATACTGTGGGACACGGCCCTAGCCGAGGTACCTAAAGAGGAACCTTTCATTTGGATTTTGCCCGGATCTCATCTCAGACGAAACTTAACCTAGTTGAGCAAACCTGATTGAATTGTATGGGACACTTGTGGGTATGAATATCCTTATGTACTTGTGAAGGTTATGGACGTCGTTGACATGTTCCAGGGCCAATGGCTTAAATGTACTGTAAAGGCATATATTACTTGTTATGGCCATGTCGCCATTACTTCTAGGAAGACTGAGTGTCCAAGCAAAAGTGGATCTGGCACATACACCACAGTATCTATTAAGATCAGGTTGACTGTGTGGAAAATAAAGGGCCTAAGAGGGTCCGTTATGTAGTAGTGCCAGATGGAAAAGGGGGAATGTGTAAGAAACCTGATCTTGCCCACTACTGGTGAAGTAAGCCCATATGATATAGAGATCAGTGTCATATCACCTGCCCCATGTTAGAGTTCAGACTGCCCACTAACATGCCCTCGATAACAGCACTCCAATCATTATACACCCATCACAACACATACAAAAATGTGATGCTTTGGTGCCATAGGTATAAATTTAAGGCAAACTCAGAAAATATAACTGGGAAACATTTCCATAGCAATGCCCCCCACCCTCCCAGAGGAAAATCTGTTGAATTTAAAGGACAGGCTTTTTGAGTAACAATTAATGCTGCAACACTTCTCTACTTAGTGAGATTTCCTGGGTCCTGGTTTCTCACTTTTTAGGAACCCAGGTGTTGTAGAAATAGCTCACTGCAAATCAGGATGATTCACATATGGTCTTAGCCACTTAGCCAGGGGTGGCTAACATTTTGTTTTTGTGCGTGCCAATAACAGGCCAGTTTAAATAAATAGCTAAACCTAAACTAAGCAAAAGTAAACAAGGATAATAAAAACATTAAAATGTCAAAAAAAAATTTTTGAGAAGAAAAAACTTGAAATCCTAACAAAAAAAATAAAAAAAGAAGAATCTGAATTTAAAATGTCTCAATGTGATTTCTGAACTTGGATTTCTAACAGGTTTTAAATATTAGGATTGATTTTTCGAGGTTGATAACAGAAGCAGACGGCGCTCACATCAGCCTCTGTCAACACAGACCTGAACTGTACGAAAACGTCTGCTCACAAAACAAATATGTGGAATAACTCACATTTAATTTTAATAATTAAAATTACTTTAATTTATTATACTGCAGGTTTTTAAAGCTGCAGTTCAGGCTTTTTAAAAAAAAAAAATTTTTATAGTTTTTTTTTACTTCAATAGTTTCATGTGGGCAATCTCTATTTACCTAAAAAATTGCATAGCTGCTGGTCAATTCGTTCTCCGTCTATTGATCGGCAAAGTTTGGCGACATCTTTAAATATGGGGCATGTATTTCCTCTGTTTCTGTCACTCAGTGGAAGCTCATGAATATTCATGAGCACTCCTGCACTGACATGTGCAAGAGGGAGGGCAGGGCTCACAAAGGGGTGTGCCAGGGCTTGTGACAGGACATGAAGGGGCAGTGCCTTAGTAAATGGTTGTTAAAATAGAAAACAAGAAAATTGGTCTTTCAAAGTTGTTTTGAAATGCTAAAAGTATTTTTTCTTACTACAGAACTGATTTATTAAAAAAAAAACAACACATGCAGGATATTGCCTGAACTGCAGCTTTAATTGTTAAAAAGGTTATTTTATTTCCCCCCTGATTGTGGGACACATTTTGTTTTTTAGATATATTTGCCACATTGTCACTTATTTTAGGTTGCTGTTAATTACACTTCTTTTTCTTGAATGGGAGGATGTTAACTGGGCGCTCTTGTATGGAATAGGAGTTCTACCAAATGTGAATAACATTAGTGCTTAGTGCAAAAAACTTGAAAATAACTAATGTTAATTAAGCAATAATGAGTGTACATCAAATGTAAAAAGAAAGCTAAAAAAACTGGGTTAACTGAAAGACCCAGAATTACCAAAAGTTGAAGTGCAGAGTGGAAGTGACAGCACCCAAGCAAATTATGTACCTACTATAAAAAGATGAAAATAAGAATCAAGT
The DNA here is from genome assembly GCF_040206685.1 of Ascaphus truei. Classification (NCBI taxonomy): domain Eukaryota; kingdom Metazoa; phylum Chordata; class Amphibia; order Anura; family Ascaphidae; genus Ascaphus; species Ascaphus truei. The sequence goes on along the minus strand of NC_134484.1, from coordinate 373,973,413 downwards.
GATAAAAGCCCCAATGTCAATGTATACATTTAAGCCCTTAGGAATGAGGGTTTACAAACCCAGTTTTTTTAATGTACATTTGATGTACACTAATTGTTGCTTTTTATCTTCCCGCTTCTTTTTTTTTTTAGAGTTTTAGCGCCATAGTTTTAAATGTTATTAAAATGATAGCTCATTATTAGTATCCATTTATTTAGGAGCAAAATGCACTTTACATTTGACACATTTAGGTGATACCAATTTGCATTAATAGATCTATGTATTACTTTTATATGTATCAAATGGTCTTAAATAATGTTTATCATAATTCTGCTGCAGAGATTTCCACGTCTGTATTGTTTACATATCCACCCACCCTCTTAGAATGCACCTACTGTAGCATGCAGTTTTAGACATAGAACCAATGCGTTATTCAATTAGAAGTACTGATTTAATAATGAGCTGTGAGGGGTATAAATACAGGGAAGGGTCAGATGGAGTTCAGATTCCCGACGAAGCTCAGGCGAAACGCATGGAATCGATCCGACAGCGCTGGTGAACGGAGCCTGGAGTCCTGGCAGCCGGAGGTATCCTATCCAGCTTCTTCCGCCCATACTACAGACATCACCGGAAGTGCCGCAGGGAACACGGACGAGGCGACAGAGAGCTGGAACTGTCTCAGGACAAATGAAAGGAGCAGCCCCCCCACCCCCCAACCCATAGCGCACCTACCACGGAAAAACAAATTTTAGCGTACAACTTTTACTTAACCCCCCAATACATATAAAAACACACCCCCACCGCCCCAATACATATAAAAATACAACCCCAATAATAAAACGCTGCACCCGGTGCCGGGTCGGCAGCGGCGGAAGTCAGCTGGGCTAAGCTTCCGCCTCGCCGGCGTGAAAGAGGCCCGGCGCACACACGAGCAGCCATTGTCTGACTGAGAGGTGCCTGCAGCGGGGCAGGGCCGGCAGCAACTGCTGTGACCTGCAGCCGGGCCCCCGCCACCACCCCCCACAGTCCCGCCAGCCGCTGGGCCCCCGGCACTGCCCCCCATCACCAGCCTAAGCCCCCCCCCCACCACCACACCGCCCTCCCCCCTGCAGCAACCGGCCCGACCTGTGATAATCCCCAAGGCCTGATTTGTATATGTATTGGGAGTGTATTTTATATATGTATTGGGAGGGAGTGGAGTATATTGGTAGATATATTGGGGGGGAGTGGGATATTTTTAGATGTATTGGGGGTGGGGTGTGTTTTTGTATGTATTGGGGGGTTAAGTAAAAGTTACGCGCTAAAAAAATATTTCCGTGGTAGGTGCGCTATGAGTTGGGGGGGGGTCTGCTCCTTTAATTTGTCCTGGGCCCCATGATTTCTGTTGGCGGCCCTGATCTCAAACACACAATCACACACACACACACAATCCCCCCCCCCACACACACAATCCCCCCCACACAAACACAATCCCCCCCCCACACAATCACTCACAAACACACACACACACAATCCCACCTCCCACACATTATCACAATCCCCCACACACACACACACATAATCCCCCCTCACAGACACACACATAATCCCACCCCCCCCCTCTCCCTGCACTCACACACAGACACATTTCCTCTCTCCCTGCATCAGATCAGAAGCTATCTGATTGGTTACAGCCTGTCACATGAGGAGACCGTCTCTGTAAAAATCAAATTCTACTGACTACAGAGATTCATGTCTCTTCGTCGCCCCTACTATAAGCGCATGCTACAGATTCAATGCATTTGTTTTGAAGCGATGTCGCGTTGCTGTCGCCGGCACTATAAGCGCAGCCTAAGGGGACTTTATTTATTTACTACAGTTGTCATTTTATGATTTTCGGCGGGCTTTATTTAGTATTAAAATTCACATAATTGTTTGTCCTGTTACATTTGGCTTTGTGGGAGCTATTAATTGGTCTGCGTCAAATTTGGATCTTGTGCTATCAGCTATTTAACTGCTACTTTATGTATACAATATATTACATCATTACTTGAGTGCAACATTAAGGGACTTTTAGTGACCCCTTGTGGCCACTTTGTTGTGTCCTTATAGGCTGATGCAAGAGCACATATCCTTTTCCCTATTCCCTATTCTCACCCTGATATCTTTATTTCATTTCAAGACTGCGGTGCAGTTCTACTTAGTTTTTCAGTACAGTAACGTGTATAATTATACACTTCCCATAGACACTAGAAGTTTCCCCAATAATTACAGCTTCTGACCCCAACCAAATGATTCTGATGCTCTTAAAACACCTTAGAAAAAATACTAATGAGGTGAAAGACTTTTACATTAATAGGAATTCATGTTATTTGTCAGGAAAGGTGCAGAGCTCATCAGTTGCACAATACAATGCTGTTCATTTTCAGAAGATCATTTTGTTTCACTAATGATTTAAATTGCACACCTGCCTAAGGCTAAGGCCCCGCTCCCAGAGTCAGCGCGCCCGCACTGCAGACAGGCGGGGCGCTGACATACACAGACCGCGATATGCGGTCTGTAGGGAGCGGGAGGTGGGCGGGAGTGGGAGGCATGAGCGGGAGGGGGGGTGTGGCTTGAGCGGAGGGACCCGCTACTCTTCCCCCCCCTCCCTCCATGGCTCGGGCTGGAGCTGACAAGCAACACACACACACACACACACACACTCATACACACACGCAGGCACTCATACACACACGCAGGCACACACACGCAGGCACACACACACACACACACACACACACACAGAGGCAGGCACTCACGCACTCAGGCACACACATACACAAACACAGATAGGCACTCCGGCACACACAAAACACAGATAGGCACTGAGACACACATAGACAAACACAGATTGCTTTCCCTCCCCGCTCCCCGAAGCCTCACCTCCTCCCGAAGCCTCTCCTCCTCCCGAAGCCTCCCCTCCTCATTGGCTCACAGCCACACCACGTGACGCGTCGACGCTAGGGAATACAATTCTCTTGTATCCCGTAGCGGCTGACGCGTCACAGCCTGTAGCGAGCTGTGCAGCCAGGGAGGACCGGGACCGGCTCGGTGGGGATTCCCCTGCTGGTGGGGAACGCCCGACCCGCCGCCCGCGCCACCGAGCGCAGCGGGACCGAGGCCTAAGGGACCTCAAATGTTAGTCTACGGCAGGGGTGTGCAAACTTTTCAGTCTGCGCCCCCCGCCTGCTCTACCCCCTCAACTTCTCTACGGCGTCAAATGACGCTATGGGGTGACGTGACCCCGCAGTGTCATTTGATGCCACGTTGCCATGGCGATGCATCGCCGAAGACAAGTTGCAGAGGCCTCACGCGATCCCCCAGCATTTAATTTAAATGCCTTGGGGAAGAGCGCGGGGCCCCTGCAACTGCTGCGCCCCCCAGTTTGCGCACCCGTGGTCTACGGCAGGGGGGCGCAAACTTTTTCCCTGCGCCCCCCTGACGGCTGTCCCCTCGCTCCCGCGCCCCCCCCAACCCCAACTTACCCGCGCTCCGGCGTAATGACGTCACGTTGCCATAGCAACATGACGTCACATGACCTCGCAGCGTCATTTTGACGCCGCGTTGCCATGTCGCCGCAGGGAGGAAGCCGCCGGAGCCACGGTAAGTTAGGTTTACAGAGGCCCTGCAGCTCCCCCGGCACTTAATTTAAGCGCCTTCGGGAAGTGCGCGGGGCCTCTGTAAACCCCGCGCCCCCCGTCGGCAGTGTCGCGCCCCCCCTGGGGGTCGCGCCCCACAGTTTGCGCACCGCTGGTCTACGGTGTCTGGTACACGTTTGTCATTAAAAAAAAGTGTGTGCTGACCACGTGCATTTTAAGTGAAAATCCTGTTTTGTCACAGAAATTGTATTTGTGATGTTTTTAATTAAAAATCAAAACACAATTTCAGTGCCAAAACGCAGAGGTTTGACTTGGACTGCGCGTGCAAGGCACACACATCCTGTTTTACCTATTTGCACTTCTACATGTATAGTAACTGTGAATTCCTTGTGTGTGCGCACGCGCGTCTGTGTGTGCTGTGTTTGCTGGCGGCTACTGTCCAGGCGTGCCCAACCAGCGGCAACGGCTCCTGCATGCCGAGCATGGGAGGCCTCCACATGCGCGCCAGCTGCCATAACAGCCTCTTCTGCCAGCAGTGACGTCACTTCCAGGATTGCACTTCTGCCTCCATAAAGGCGATTTACTCCAAGGGACATTTTCATTTGGTAGGTGCCAACAAAGAAGTTTCACTTGAAAAACAATTAGAGGGCAGGCTGCAACCTGCAACCATTGCAGCGTCCTGTTCCTCCTTTGCTTAATTACCAACATACAGTATAAGTTTTCATGACTTGGTATTGGTGCATTGCTAGTAAAAAAAAAAGTGACGTGGGTCTTAAACTATGACAAATATTACAATGTATAAAGATCATTCTGTCAAAGGAGGTGGGGCCGTCATTCTTAAAACAGCCACGGTGAGATACATTGCTGACAATAATTACTCAAACTGGGAGAGTTGCGCACTTTGTAGCTTATAGACTGGTTACAGTAGTTAACAAGGTTTATGCTTATAGAGAATGATGGTGTATATAGGGAATATGCAAGACTGGTGGTGAAACAAAAAAAAAAAAAAAACAGAAACTAATTAAGGTTTAAGACAATCCTTTATTTATTACGAAATTTAATTAACAAGCACAGCAAATACGTACAATTGTTTTAAAACATTGGGACGTTCTTAAACTAGATCCTGATCTAGATTCAATCACTAAGTGCGGTCCGAGATTCGCATTTAAAAGAGCTAACACATTGGCTGCTTCAGTCTCAAGAAGTTTATTTCAATCTAAACAACATAAACCCTTGGGTAATATACCAAAAGGCTTCTATAGATGCGGTTTTTGTAAGTGGTGTCCATTTGTTGTCCCCACTAAAAGGTTACATACTTTGTACCCCAAAGATTGATACAGAATAAGGTATTTTATTAACTGTCATACCAGTTATGTAATATGTTATCATATGTGGGTGCAATAAGAAGTATGTCAGTCGAACCATCAGGCCATTGAAAATAAGAATTTCTGAACATGCTAGATTAATTATGAAACAAGATGTTACACACCCAGTGTCCAGGCACTTTATGGAGTGCCCACAGGGGGGGTATGACCAATTTCAAATTTATTGGTATTGAACATGTCCCCATTAATGTTAGAGGTGGAGATAGACTCCAACTTTTAAATAGAAGGGAAATGTACTGGATATTTGCTCTCCATACATTACATCCATATGGATTAAATGTCGATTGGGAATTGCAGCATTTCCTTTAATTTTGTCTTACATTTCTCATTGTCTTTCTTTGCCCCTTCCCCCCTCCCTTCCCCTTCTCCCCCCTCCCCTTTGCATATGTGGTTTACTTATGTTTTATAATATTTATTCACTGCTATTTCTACTATGCTTAGTTTATGTATAATATTGGTTGTAATGTTTATATGATATCGATGATATTGTCTGGCTTCGCCTATTTTATTTTGTTTTAATGAGTACCAGTGTCAGGATCTAGATTTTTGTTATGTATATGTTTCTATAACAGTTTACATTTATTTAGCATTATGAATTTGAACCTGGTTTTTATTGTTGTGCATTATTCTCCGTCTATGGTGATGTCACCAGACACCTGCTGATCATCTGTTGGTGATTGGACTCTACAGGTGTTCTGGGTCCGACACTTCATAAGAGGGTTGTTTGTTCACTGGTGGATCACTCTTTGACAAAGGCCCACCGGGCTGAAACGCGTCAGAGGATCCGCCAGACTTTTACCATGATGTTTTATTAAAAGTTTTTCTATCACCACCATCGCCTGTATGCGGTTTCCTTCCACGGCTGTGCATCGCTTCTACCTCCGGCGGGAGGTGTGTGTACTGTTGCTATCCGTCATCGGTGGCACGCCGGACAGCTGTCTTACCTGTTCAGTCAGCAACTGCGGGGGAAACACCCAACATCGGCACAGAGAAGTTACCTGGCCATTTGCAGGTTGTCTGTCTGCGGCTTCACTTTCCACAACCAAACGGCCTTCACTGCTCCTCTAACCATGAGTCTACACATGTAATATCACTTGTGCTCTATGGAGAGCTAGTTGTCAGAAGGAGAAGTTTATACTCAAAGGTTTACTTTGGAGATTGGCCGGGACTGCATTTATTTATTTACTTATAAGCAGGACACAGCTATCCAGCTGACTCTTGAAGCGCCTGAGTGGTTAACCTCTTGGTTACCTGTTACACATGTATATAGGGTATATGCAAGACTGGTGGTGTATATAGAGAATGATGTCTTTCAAAAGTGCTGGTAGCGGTTGAACAAAACTTTCAAAAGTATACAGAGTAACTTCCAAGTTGTTACAGTAAGGTCCTTTGCTTCAAAAAAAGAATGTATTTGTTGCTTGCTGAGCAAATGTAAAATTAAAGGGGCTGCTTATTGCTTCCACGTGCTTAGCTCCACATCACGAGAGCAATGTGCTCAGAGAGGTACCTTAGAAAATTTTAGAGGAGGCCAGTTGCATTTCCATTAAAATCATTGGTCTTTCTGCATTTTCTTCACTGCAGCTTCTATTTCGTCCATGATTGGAATAGGCCCTGAGTAATTGTTGGTTTCTACAGCTTCTAGCATCTTCTGGTATTCTACTGGTAAATCATTCTGCTTTGCTCCCATGCACATGACCTGTTAATGTAAACAAAACATTAAGCCCAGAGCATTTGTGATTGTCACAGATGGATTAATTCAAACATCAGGCATATATACTGTAGCTCTCCCTTCATTGACTAAGCAAATACTAAGCAATCTTCAGCCATTTGACACGTTCTGGCACTGGAAGACACATTTCAGCCCATTCAACTATACCTCCACTTCCGACTACCCGCCACCAGAAGTGTACTTCCTCCCTCCTATTCAACTATAAGTGAAAAAACGGGGAAAATCCCCACGTGGAAGCTACAAATATGGCAAGTGCTGTAAAAGCCGGTATAAAAATATAAATGCAGAGTGTCCCAAACAAATGTCCGCTTTTTTCTTTCCTTTCTATTCAACTATAAGTAACATTATTTGGCAGCTTGCCAAACCTACTGACACAGCACCAACACCAACAGACACAGAGAGAGACACACACACACACACACACACACACACACACACACACACACACACACACACACACACACACACACACACACACACACAGGGATACACACACGGGGACACAGAGAGACACACACACACAGACACAAAGAGGAATTCACAGTTGGCATACATATAGAAGTGCAAATAGCTAAAACAGGGAGTGTGTGCCGAGCACGCGCGTTCTAAGTCAAACTTGTTTGCGTTTTGTCACTGAAATGATGTTTTGATTTTTAATTAAAAACATCACCATCACAAATACAATTTCTGTGACAAAACAGTGACAAAAGAAAGAATTTTCAATTAAAATACGTGTGCTCGGCACACACACCCTTTTTTTTTTGCCAAGGCCTCACGTTGTCATGCTATGAAACAGGTCAATTAGTAACATGCATATACGGTAATTAAAAAATGGAAATACTCTTGTATACTTGTCATTTGTGCACTGGATATAAGCAGGGTACGCCCTAAATATAAACTTATTATATTAGATGTTCAAATAACAAGATACAAGTTATGTAGCTACTGTATACAGTAGATTCCTTTACTTTCTTCTTGCCGTGTCTGGGGGGCGCCATCTTGTATTTGCATCCTCATGGGAGTAGTGCAAAACACAGACTGAAGAAAGCATGCAGGAAGGATAAAAGTGCGCTATTCCCATAAGCAAACCCAAGGAGGACTACTGTGTTATTAGGGAAATATTTTACAACAACATTATTTGTGACAGCATCATTGATGCTTTCTGCATGAGGAATGATGTCACTAATTACAGATAAATTATGGTATACACACACAACGAGCAACAAAATAGATTTACCATATTAGATTTGATACTGTCGTAAACACTTTGGGTTTCACTTCCGACCAAATGGTTTAATGAATTTAATCACACAGGCTGCATACCTTGACGTCTTTTAAAGTAAATGGCTGACAAGTACAAGTATGTGTTTATTTAATCTGATACCATTGCAATATATGTATTTCATATGAAGAGGAATCACTGCAGGAAAAACTTGGCAGGATTTGGAGACATTTTTTTTTTAGATTTTTCTCGTGGCGGCCGCATCATGTGAGCCATTTGGGCCAATGAGGGCGAACCAGCCTGGTGATGGAGAGGCGTGGCCATGACATCACGTGCGTGAACAGTCTACAAATCGCTCAGGCGACAGGAGCGCGCACCTACTTGCGCTGTCGCGCGCACACTATGGCCGCAGCCGATGGCGGGTTACTCAGCCCTAGCTGCCTACCTGCTTGTACTGAGGAGATGTAAGTGCATAGACACACTCATTCATTTGATAGCATCGACAGAGAAGGGATGCTTCTGTCGTCTGAACGTTGATCTCCATGGGCTCATAAACACCACCCTGAACACCCTCCTGTCTGCGTAATAAAAATCAAAGCATTAGAGTGGGCTATGCACAAGAAGAGGTTGTTCAGTGGAGAATACATATTTGAGACAACAAATTAATATGTATATGAGAAACCATTGTATGTACATCAGAAAATATTGGTACTTCCTGGGTGAAATCCCAGGCACCGGTGTATTTTATAATATGTTGAGTGTATATTAATGATTTCACTTTGTAAAAAAAAAGACAGAAACGAGATTTTGAGCACTCTTCTAACCTCCCAAATATATTTGTTCATACTTAAATTATATTGTATTTATCCTTTATTCAGCACACTCTTAAATATCTTATTGAAGTATACAAAAACCTATGACTAGTACCGGTTACATATAGTACATTATACAATTAATACACATACAGTATAGACATAACAATTTAAAAAACAGTCCTATTTTCACAATCCCAAATTATTTCTGTCTAGTCATGTATTTTTACAGAAATACCTCTTACAGTACATCTTAATAGCCATTACTGAAATGTTCCTAAAATCAGTATTTCCCCCACAGTAAGTGTATTTTCCAATCAAATCAATGTTGTGCTAATGTCCACATTTATCTTTAGCCAGATCGTGCTCAGCTTTCCAGCCCAACTCCTGGTGAACTCTGAGGACAAACTTTGAGGGCAAAATTATCCCCAAATCTTCTGCTTTGGTTTTTAGATCATAGTAACTATACAAAAAGATATGTCCTGGGATGTCTCTTCTAAAGTGGCATTGGTTGCTATTCCCAATAGCCCCTTTGTATCATATAATTACATTTGATGGTATGTTTCACGGTACACACCACTTGTATACACCACTTTCGGTATGTCTGTCATATGTTTCCTTCCTGCGTGTCTCGTGCTTATGTGATTGGTGTAAGGAATCCCTCCTTCCCCAACTCCACCATTTTTGTCACTGGATCGCCTGCGGCACCATTCCTCTGCAGATCATCTCCTCCTGTGGGTCACTGTGTTTGTGGTAGTGTCTGCATTCACACTAATTCTCACGGCTAGAAATCCACTTTGTCTTTATCCTCACTCAAGCTGTGTGCGCACTTCTGGCGCCTCCTCTCTCACCATCTTTATTTGTTTTTTTAAGTATAACTTTAAGAGAAGAGCACCAACTAAAAAGTTAAAGGTATATACCCCCAGGCCAAAAAAGTAGAGATGGGTAGCAGATATCCAAGTTTTTCATATATACTGTATATATATATATATATATATATATTTTTTTTTTTTTAAATTATGCCTATTTCCATAAATCAATTTGTTTAAGCCATATTTATTAAGTCACATTTTTTCAGTATTACGTTCATACAAGTAGATTTGTATTCGACTGTGACTACATGAAAATGTTACTTTTAATTCTCAAACGTTTCTCACATGGGAGGTCCATTCATGCTGCTCACTTACATATCCAGTGTACCTAAACTGTCAATGTCCATTTTCCACACGACTCCCCAGACTTCATCCCCAGGGCTCTGAACCACGGTGGCCGCCCCTCCGTGCCAGCGCAGATTCCCTCTGCCTCTGTGACTGCCAAATGCAAGCTTGAAATCCTGGAAATGTAACCAGATGTATTATTACGATATACTTGCAATGTGCCAACATATTGTGCAGCACAATGGGCGGGGATAAAATAAAATATAACATTTAACCCAGCAGTCAAAGCTGTCAGTTTTTTTTACATGCCACCCCCCGCCCCCTCTTTAATATGTGCATCAATACAATCCACACAATGATAAGTAATTAGCTAAATTGCCGATCAATCCGTTCTCCTGTGATCGATCGGCGAAGATTCGGCTCGGGGGTTCACTAAATGACTGCAGAGGAGTATTCTGTTTCAGAAGCGGATGGGGATGTGACTTTATAAATGGTTGCTACAGAAACAAAAAAGGCTTGTTACATTATAATACATTAAAAAGGTTATTCAGAGTAGTTTAAAAAAAATGCTACAAGTATTTTCTCACAGTACAAAACTAATTTATATATACACACACACAAAACACGCGTAGGATATTGCTTGGTCTGCAGCTTTAATAGAAACTGGTTCAGTAGGTAAATAATAATTTACTGCAAAGACATGCAGCATTACCAACAGAGCTGCTGCTGGCAGCTATAGATTAACATATTTCCCTGGCCAGGAAAGACAATCCCAGTTTTTGACCAAGCAACGTTTCTTCACATTAATGTATAGAAATAATCACTTTATATTTGTCAATTAACTATGGAGCTTTATACCGCTCATGACATTTATGAGAACAAACCAATGTTCAAAAGCGCATTTGACACTTTTTTGGTTATCCAACAAGACCCCCATGGCTCACATAGCTTGTAATGTAGGCAATATTTATTGCATTTGCTTCATATCTGAGTACCTCTGGGGTCCTAATCCTCTACAGTGCTGTCTGCTGTTTATCCTTTTGTCTGATCATATGTAGTGCCAGACCTCCATGCATTTAATCATGGAAAGTCAAAACCTGACATTAAAGTCCTTGTATGATGCACAACAGCAATCGTTCTGACACTCCTTTTCTAAGAATGACATTTGCAAAACCAGCACTATCAAAAACCTATCCCTCAAAATGTCACCTCAAGGGTGATGCTTTGGCCAGAAATGGTACTTGTCAATATATTAAGAGGCTGGGAGTTTTTTTTCTTCTTCTCCATATACATAAACATGTTTTCCAAACTCATCTGCTCCTTTCAATTCCTCAAACTTCTTCCCAGGCCAGGAGATGCCATCTGAAGGATTCACAGACCCTACTGTTGTACCTGTCAAAGAACTTTACCAGGACACGGGTAGAAGGGAGGCTGCTACAGCACCCGAAAGGGACGATGAACAGAAAGTGAGACGTTATTATTTTAAATCTATTGATAACAACGTGTATATATTAGCTGAATTACCACCTGCAGCTTAGCTATGGAGTGGAAGGATGCAGACGGGTTACTGAGAAGGATCCGCTCTCTTAGCAGGTTGCTCCCGTAGGCAAAGTAGTAGAAATAGCTCGCACCGAGCCGGAAGCCGGCGCGTCCAGCCTCCATCCTCCCCTCTTCGCGGCGGCTGTCGCAATCTGCTGCAGCATAGGTGTCACTATGCTCTCCTCGCACTTACTGACAGCAGTTACTTCCCTTCCCCAGGCAGACAGCCTCACGTCACCACACGCACACGGGGGCGGCGGCCTCGTTTGTGAAGGGAGCGCGCTCTATAATGAGAACGGGATGGAACGTCGAGTCCGATTGTGGAGTGAGATTCTAGAATGTCGAGACAGAGTTCTACAACGCCTGCTTCTCAGAGCACACAACAATGGGGACATTCTCCATGTAATAAAAATAGGGGGAATAGCCCAGAGGAAAACGATACAGTGTTGGCAAAAATAAATGATAATACACGTTAACACAAACCAGTTTGTGATTACTGTATAAACCGGCTACACATTAATAGAGGTATTATTCTGCTGCCAAACTGGAGTAATCACTGCAAAAAAGAACAAAAAATCACACACATACAGTACACTAGATTGGTAAATTTTAGGCCGCCTTTACACTAGCGGCGTTGCTACGTGCGCGCGCACGTCTGGCACAATTCAGTACATGGCTATAGTAGTTAGCCAAGTGCCTGCACGCCTGCCGGCGACGAAGCGCGTTGACGCGGCAGCGTTTTGAGAAGACAATGCATGTTCTCTTCTCAGGCAACTGCCGCGTGACGTCAGCGTCACATGAGCTGGTTCACTCAATGCGGGCGAACCAGCTTCATGACACGGCCCCCGCATCGCCTCCCCAACCTGCAGCCAAGTGCACAGATCGCTGGGGCTGCAGGAGTGCACGCACAGCCACACAAGTAGAATAAGCGCTGCCTTAGGCCTCGGATACAGTAGGCGCGCGCGCAACGGAGCACATGGCGTCGCGCGCCTGCTGCAGAGGCGATCCGAGGACTCAGGATCTGGAGGAGCAGATGCGATGGGGAGGCGGGCCTGTGAGCGGTTCGCCCTCATTGGCTGAACCGCTCACGTGACCCAGCCGTCGCGCAACAAAATCAAATTAGTTTGTCGCGCGACAAATCGGCCGCACCGTCGCCCCAGTGTACTCTATGGCCGTCCGCATTCAGGCACGGCCATTTGTTCGCGCTGCGCGCGCCGTCACAGGGGGGGGGGGGGGAGCGGCGCGTGCACAGCGCTTCCCTGCGATCTGCGGTCTGTGGAGAAATGCAGGAGATTGCGACGGGGAGGAAGGGGGGAGAGGCGTGGCGAGGGTTTTGCAGGGGCGTGGCCATGGCCTCACGCGGCTGGTTCTGAACCGCTGTGGGGGCGTGGCCACCCCTCCGTCGAAACTTGTAAAGACAGTTTTCCTGTCTTTGCAAAAACTGGTATAGCGCGGCTGCTTAATGCGCGCCAAGATATGTAGTGAGCCCGGCCTTTGAGGGGGGTTGCTTGTTCACTCGGCGCACGCCTGAAGGTACTGGGGACGCATCCTTTCATTGTGTTCTTGGATACATTTGGAAACACTGCACCAGATTGATCAAACAAAAACTCCTAGAGGCTCAATTATCAAAGTGTCCCAGCTGCAAAAGTGGGACAAAAACTGCACCATATATATGAAGAAAAAAACATTCCAATTAAAACTGATAGGATTTTCTCGTTTGATCATTCTGGTGCAGTATTTTTGCACCTCTTTCACCTGGTTTTGATCCCCAATTGTTTTCAATGGAATGACTTTACTTCGATAAATCTGGTGCTATTTTGTACACAGGATTTGCAACTATTGGACTTCAGTAAATAAACACATTGATACGTAAACATCAAGGATTTAGCCATCAAAGACTTTCAGCACAAAACTAGTGCAAAAAAGATCAGATTTATTAAAGAAAAGGAGTACTGAGTGGGCGGGCGCGCTCACGCTGGCCGCGATGAAACACATTGCGGCAATGTGTGTGGCCAGCGTGAGCAAGCACACTATAAGAGTGTATCGACGTTGGTGCAGAGAAGAGTCCACTGAGGCTGCTGTGATGTTTGGTGCCTTTGCATTGAGATATTGGGAATTTTCTACATTGTTAATACAATGAGCAAGAAAAGAAGCACAGGAGCGCACCAAGGTAAGGAAAAATTGTAAATGTATTAAACAATAAGGCAATAAAATAACTTGCATGTAAGTAAGGATAAATGCGTGTCCGAGTCTACGAAATGTTCAGTTCCGTTCACGTAGAGATCCCGCGCGCTGGGGGCTAGTTTACACTGTTGTGTACGCTTCCTGTCACGATTTTCCATCGCAACCGGCATCCACAGACGCCTACAGGGGGCCTTCCTTCCACACATGCGCATTAGCTTTGGATACCACGCCACTACCCGCATAAATGCGGAGGCGATTCCTGCAGCAAGTTCCATAGAGTGAGTCCCAGCGCGCGGAACTGAATTGTCTGACTGATGACGATCTGTTGAACATTTCGTAGACTCGGACACGCATTTATCCTTACTTACATGCAAGTTATTTTATTGCCTTATTGTTTAATACATTTACAATTTTTCCTTACCTTGGTGCGCTCCTGTGCTTTTTTTCTTGGTCATTCTGTTCGTCGGCGGGATCTTCCACCGGAGTTTGTTTTTTGGAGTGAGGGGATACACTTCAAGCCATAGGAGCAGCAAAAGGAGGGAGAAGAATTAATTTCTGCAACACTAGGAAGCAAGAGTGCGGACTGAACTTTCTTTTTGATTGTTAATACAATATTGCACTGTATATATTTTCTCGTGTTTTCCGTTTTTTTGCGCTCCCCATGTTTTCGAAACCAGTTATCTAACACGGCATCAGTTTGGTTGTAGGTGATTCCTTCACACATCCCCTAAACGGAAAGAAAATCTCAATCACAACTCGCATCTCTTGCACGTCCACCATGGCAGTGTAGCCCTGGTAAGATTATGGGCTATATTTCTATCCTCCTCCTGCGCAGTAATCACTGTTAAGGGCAGGTTTGCCAGGAGTTATCATGGGTTTTCCCCACCTCAAGCACTTGCCCTGAAATGGTGAAGGTAGGTCACCTGACCCTGTGTCCAATCAAGAGACACAGGGGCGATCAAGAGACACAGGGGCGGTGCCTGCTGAAATCATAAAGAGCAGTGCACTTCCTATTTAGAGTTAGTTTAGAGTTCCTGGAGAGTTCTAACTCTAGGTTCTAGTGGTGATAGTGAGTTAGGATCCAGATGAGTAGAGCAGATAGATAGGTGGACCAAGTACCTCTCACCCTGCTTAGGGGGTGAGGGAAGAGCTAGCCCCACTCTGGGTGCCCCTGAGGCCCAGAGTGGAGGCAGGGACATCATGAAGGCGTACAGCTGGCTGGCTATATACTGTCTGTACCTGATTGTATGCTGCTGAGAGAAGCCAATAAAGAGCTGCTGCTAATTGAAAGAGACCTTGTGTGGAGACTGGAATCTCTCATCCCTGGGATTCCACCCCGTATCCCTGGGGCCTACTACAGATGGAGGCGCTACACCATTGAAGGAGAACGAAGGCATCCACCCCAGAAACCTGTCCTGTTGTCCCCCATGTCATCGCGGGAGACTCAGGCCCTCCTGTTGCCAGCAGGTATGCACCACATTCAGACATGTAGCTAGACCTTGAGACACCCGATATGAGATTGGGTGGGGGTACATGGGCTACAGCAGTTTACTTACTTAAATACCCTTTTGGCTTATCCTATGTGGGCAAAACAAATTGCATGCTCAAAACACGCGACTGAGCACAAAATTAAGATTGAGGCTGAGTCCCCGCTGCCGCTGAGCGCGCTCATGCTTGAAGAGCGCTCCAAGCATGAGTGCCGGGTGTCCTGCATTTAAGCGCGTTGGTGGGGGGGGGGGGGGGGGGGGGTGGGAGCATTGCGGGTAGTTGAGCGTGCGGGAAAGTATAATTTTTTGTGTTTATCTAAGCGCCGAGAGCGGGTGAGCGTGTGTGCCCGCGCACGAGCGCGCGCACAGCGTGAGTGGGGACTTACATATATAAGCAGCCTAACAAAGGCCTAACAAAGGAGAGGAAGACACTAGCCTAGTGCAACAATGTAAGATAAACAAGCACCCTGTTTCATCACTCAGGATTATAGGAATAGAACAGGTAAACACAACTATGCCAGGAACTGACAGGGAGACCACACTCTTACGACGGGAAGCCTTTTGAATATTATTTTCTAGATACAGTACACCCAAAAGATCTGAATGACAATTTGTATCTTGGCGGCTTTTTAAATCAGAGATGAGTTCCCCAATATTCCCCCCATAGCCTTAGTGTGTTATTCCCTAACAGATTGCTGCATCTGTTGCTCAACATGTCTGGATTGGATAATCTCGATCTCTATAAGGTACAACAAATTCCGATATAATGTACCCATAGATAAAGTTCTCATATGGATATTTATCTTAGCTCTTTTGAACATGTATATAGCTTCTTCTAAGAATTGTTGATTCAGAAATTAAGATTTTCATTTAGACACTGGGATTTAGATTAGTTGAAGGTTCAAGTTGAAGTTAAATATTTTTCTGTGTTGATTTAAGGGTGAGAGGACAGGAATATTGCACCTCCCCCTAAACAGATTTTCACCTCTCTCTGCACTTTATGATGAGGCAGTGTCTGCTTCTGATCCCAACATGGTCATTAGCAACGTGAAAGTGTCAACTAGCAACATGACGACATCACGAAGTATAAAGCACAGGACCTGTAATCTATATCTATATCTCCAATCTCAAAAAACCTCTTGCTCCTACTATAATCCCTACTCTAACACACATTTTTAACTCCTCCCTCTACTCTGGTACCTTTCCATTCTCCTTCAAGCATGCAACAGTTATACCATTACTCAAAAACAGCAAGCTTGACCCTACCTGTCTTTCTAACTAGCCTGTCTCCCTCCTGCCTTTTGCCTCTAAACTCCTTGAACGTCTTGTATTCTCTCGCTTGCTCCATTTTCTCAACACCTATTCTCTCCTAGACCCTCTACAATCTGGCTTCCGCACTGCTCACTCGACTGAAACAGCCCTCACTAAAATAACTAATGACATCCATGCTGCCAAAAAGACAGAGGTCATTACACTCTGCTCATATCACTCGACCTCTCTGCAGCATTTGACACCGTGGACCACCCTCTTCTCCTTCACATTCTCCATACTCTTGGTATTCGGAACAAAGCTCTATCCTAGATCTCCTCTTACCTCTCGCATTGTACTTGAGGCCGCGCTTATAGTGACGGCGACGGCTCGCAGCGCCAAAGCAAGTAGATGTAATCGTTGTGTGCGCCTATAGTGGGCACAACCACGACAGCGTGTTACAGCGACCAAAGTCGCTGAAGTCAATAGATTTTGATATTTACTGAAATGGCCGCACCTTTGACTGCAATAAGTCAATCACATAGCCTCTGCCTGACGTCACCGCCCCTTGCAGCCAGCGACATCGCAAAAACACAATTACAACTTTTGCGACAGCGACGGCGACGGGTGACGTCACCATCAATGTAGCCTGCACTATAAGCTCAGCCTTACTTAGCAACATAGAATGCTGGGAGTTGTAGTTCTCGCCTTTTCTTGATACGATACTGTACTTCCAAAGACAAGTCCCAGAATTTCTTTATATTAGAGAGTGTTGGAGTGCTGAAGAAGAGATCTCTGTAATAATAAAAAAAGAATGTGTCTGGGGGTGCAGTTGGTGTTTGCGTATAACGATCTTATCAACCTTTTTTTAAGTATCTCTAAGTACCTGTCTTTACCATCATAAATACAGAGGGTTGTGTATCTGTCAGGATCACACACAAGTCATGCCCCCCACAGCGCGTCACACCAATCAGCCGCAGGGGCGCACGGACCTCCGCATGTGCACGCACAGTGTAAACAAAGACCCCAGACATGCGCCTGTGATGCCACCAGGAAGCAAAGCCTTGGTTGTGGCGCACCCACCTCGCTTTGCGCGCGCCCCGCGCATGCACATCTTACAGTGATTGATGACGATACCATCATCAGCTGGATTACACCTGAACCTAAGGTAAATCCTTCCTATCAGATTTCTACCTATTTCTAGAGTACTCCCTCCTTCCTCCTGCCCATTGGTTACCCTTCCTACTTATACCCACTCAGCCCCTGCCTTGTTGCTGAGCATAGACCGTTGTCTATGCACCGTGCTCATTGCAGTCTGAGTTTGCATGTATCCGGAACCTGCCTTAATCTCTGTTGTGACCTCTGTCTGTACCCGACTCGTCTCTTCTTTATCCCTGCACTTCAGCTCGTGTTGGACTTCTGCTCTCTCCATTCCTTGACCATGGCTTTAGGACTACAACTATTCTGTTCTCTCCATCCCAAGACCACGGCCTACGACTATTCTTCTTTCTCCAACCACGAACCACGGCACGTACCCGATATATCTACATTCTCATACCCTGACCCGGCTATACGTCCCTGACAATGCTATCTGGACCTGGTCCCGTGGTTGTAGGGTGGCGGTTATCTACATCTCCACCTCGGCCTCGCGGTCTAGTCCCGGTTGTAGTGAGCATCCGTGACATTATGAAAGTCTCCTGACTTAAAAACCGGGGCAAAAAGGGAAGCAAAATAATATCGCCAGATTTATCAAAGCAAAAAAATCTTACTAAAAACGATGGATTGCTTTTGTAAATATGAGGATTGGACTTCTGTCCTATCCCCGTGACAAGTCAGGTGACGCACCTCACACTGAGGTTGCGCACAGGAGTCGTGCTGCCAGGCTGGGGGACACCGCGCGGATCAGGCTTAGGCCCTGCCCTCGTGACATGTCCCGTGACATGCCCCGCACGAAGATCATGAGCAAGCGCCGCACCTACCAGGATCGGGCTTCGGCCCCGCCCCCACGGCGCGGTCCGTGACATCACGGTGGACGTTCCTTGCACTGTTAGGATTACATACCGTTGCCGCACTAACACAGGCACACAAGGGGTTAATACCATCAGCTACTCCTCACCTACGATTCACCCCACCCTGCCTATCAGTGGCTAATGTCTAATGACTCATTGCCAACATTCTTGTGCTGCTCTCTTATTGGCTATCTAATCCTTATATGCGCTGCCTTGCCTCAAGTTAAAGGCATATTACTGTAGGCGATTGGACTAACAATTTATGTCATAGGACAAGCTTTCGAGAGTTATCTTCTCTTCCTCAGGTCCACAATACTGATTAACATAGGACTCTATGTCTAAAACAAGCAGGAAAAAAAACAGATGTAGATAAGGTGGGGTGAGAAAGTGGTGTTTGAAGACTATAAAACGGTGACAAGGAGCAGCATGGAGTGGGAAGGGGATGCTGTGTGGGGGTTGTGTGGATAAGAACATTGTCAGAGAGGCAGGCAGGATAATTACAAACAATTGTGATAGTGTGTGAGAAACCCCATATCCGCATTAAGTCCTCTTGTTTTGGTGTCAAAGAGTCTTATCATTCTGAGTTCAAATATTTTCCGTTCTTGGATGATTTTAAACATTCCATTGAGGATTTTGATTTTAAAATCATTTATGGAATGATCTGGTTGCGAGAAGTGATGTCCCACAGGTGAGCAGTATCTTCCTTCTTCATGGTGTTGTATAGAGTGTCTGTGCATATTCATTCTGCCTTGTAGCTTTTGGCTGGTTTCGCCAATGTAGCAACCTTGATCACATTTGTTACATTGAATCATATATACAGCATTCCTGGATGTGCAGCAGTATAACCTTTAACATTCAGTGTTCTATGGTTGTAACTGGCTGTGGGATCTTGGCATATACTTTATGTTTGCAGAGTTTGCAACGTGTGTTGTTGTACGGTTTTGTGCCATTATCAGTGTCTTTATGAAGTTTTCTGTTGACTAATTTCTGTTTGAGGCTTGGTATGACATAAATTGTTAGTCCAAATAAAAAAATGTATCACCTAATACTGAAGAACTCGTCATGGAACAAGAATCACATTCCTGCCCGACCCCCCTTCTGCTTGTCAGCTCCTTAAGTTTAGCTGCAGGCATTGGCTCCACATGCACACACTGTGCCTGTGTAACATGCAACAATGTTGCATTTCTTGCCTCTGAGCACGTAATCAGTGAACTGCTACTGCAGCTTCTCCAGTCCTCCCAGTTAATGGACTTTCCCATGTTCTCCCCTGTCTTTTGCTGACAGTTAGTGCAGTCCCACTCAACCTTTAGTGTGACCCCTGCCCCTCACATCCTTTTCCACCCTAGATTACAGTGAGTACAGACCTGTCTGCATCCACCCCTGGTAAGGCCTTTCTCTCTTACCATAGTCTAACCCCATAGAAGCGTCCTACATAGAGAAGCACTCTCTGCCTACACTACACCCACAAGTTCCTGTGTTTTCTACTCCTGCAATAAAATTAAGAAAGACATTAAGGACTTGTCATGCTTTGGAAGAGCGAGGACATGAGTTGAGCTTACTGGAATTATTCATACATCATTCGTGACCCTGGTTCCAGGAAAGTAAGAGAGAAACCGTGTATTAGAGGTCTACGCAGAAGATATCACTCACAGCCTTCATGCTACAAAAGTGCAGCTCTAAACAGCTATACAGCAAACTGCTACAACTTTCTGCAAAACAAGCAGCAGTTTAAACAGAATAGTAAATAGAGGACCGTGTGCCTTGGGAAATACACACAGAGGAACTGCTACCCACAGCCTTTATGCTAAAGAAACAAGCAAGCAGCTTACATAGCAAATAAACAGCAGTCTCTCACCACATTGCACAAGCACGTTGCTACACAGAGTCACAAGCCTCTACACAGCAAACTACCACAGCTTTATGCAAAGACAGTGAGCAGCCTTACTTTGCTAATAGTACACAGAGCAGCCTCTGCAACTGCACACAGTCTGCAGCTTTCACAGACTACCAGTAGCTCAAACTGCACAGCAGTCTTGCAACAAACAGTGCTTCTCTCACAATTCCTAACTGCCTTTTTCTCTGTCTGAGTCCACCCGCTGCTCAGCCCCACAGTGAGGAGCCAACGGACACCTGTAAGTACAGCTACCCCAACACTGCACGCTGCAGGACACCGCTCGGCATCATCTGAGACAGACGCCCATCGCTGACAAGGTAAAAGACCGCACGCCACACGCACTGGCAAAAGGCCTACACACACCTACAGCATTGCAGAACTCAGAGCCTCACCAGACATCACGCAGGAAAGCGATCTCTCAGACACAGAGACCGCTGCGCATCTGCAACAGGCGCAGGCAGGCGCATGGCCCAAACGGACAGTCACACTGACACAAAAGGCCCGTGAAAAATACGAGACTGACATTGAAGCGCACCGCGCTAAATTAGAGTTGGCCTGGAACACTACCACACTTGGGATACGCAACGTCGCCACCGCTGGCAATTCTGTACAACAGCTCGAGCAGGCAAAAACTCAATTAAAGATAGACCACTTATGCTACCAAGGGCTGTCAGAGGCATACGTCACTTACCTGGCCAGGGCTAATACCGGTGAAAGCCTGCATGAAAGGGACTTACAGCACAATACTGACTCGACACGTGATAGCCGCGTGCGAACCGCCATCGCAGACGCCCAAAGCGAGAGAAAAGAGCTCCTCCTGGAGACCGCATCGCAGCGCTCGAGCACATCCAGGCACTCATCAAGGTCAGCAAGATCAGCACAATCTCACGTGTCTAGCGCAAGCACAAACGCCACCAAGGCGCGAGTCACCGCAGAGGCCGCACGTGCCAGGGCCGCATACGCTCAGAAAGAGGCAGCCATGAAACTAGAAAGGGCCCGCATAGAAGAGGAGGAGCAGACCGCGGCTGCCACCGCCGCTGCCACCGCCGCTGCAGCCACTGCCACCGCTGCACGGAAAAAGACAGAGGTGGACGTTAGCCTAGAGGCCCTAAATCAAGAAAGAGAAGCTGCTGCCGCCGTAGCCCAAGCCGAAGTCCTAGAAGCAGCCGCGCAACAGGAGGGCAGTGAGCTACCGTACAGACGGATAGCCTCAGAGGATCCAGTCCAACGCACCGAAGACTACGTAAGGAGCCTCTTCAGTGCAAACACCAGCGCACCATCTCAACACGGATGGAGCGACTCCACAGATACCGAAGACCTGCTAGGCCCACGAGGAGAAGATGCCGTTCCTGCAATGGCACATGCTGCCTGGGATAGCCACAGCCACAAGAGTGATCCACACGCTAGCGCTCACACGGATGCACCACAACAGGCTCGCAATCCAGGTACACCCACGCGGGAGAAAACAGCCCCTCACACTGGCCAGCAGCCATCCCGCATCCACGCCAAGGAAGAGGTGACCGCGCAGACCGTCCCAGCAACTACCTCGGAACGGGACAAACGCGCCGATGTCTCAGGTCTGACAGTCATAGCCAAGTACATGATCAGGCGCGACTTGGTGCACGCAGGACTCATCAGCTTCGACGACCGCCCTGAGAACTACCGGACGTGGAAGTTCACGTTCAAAGACGCAATCGACAGCTTGGACTTCTCAGCTAGGGAAGAGCTCAACCTGTTAGTCAAGTTCCTGGGGAACGTATCCAGGGAGCAAGCGCAGAGACTTCGGACGGCAAACGCGCATCAACCCCAAGTAGGTCTTGACCTAGTGTGGGAAAGGCTAGAAGAGTCCTATGGCAGCCCCGAAGCAGTCGAAGATTCACTCTTCAAAAGAATCGAGAGCTTCCCCAAGATCACAACTAAAGACTACTCGAAGTTACGAGATCTTGGAGACATGCTGCAAGAACTGGAGTTCGCAAGGAAAGACCATTCCTTAATAGGTCTCAACGCCCTAGATTCAGCTCGTGGAGTGAGACCAATCCTGGAGAAGCTACCCTTCAACCTCCAAGAAAGGTGGCTTTCACAAGGTTCCAAATACAAAAGGGAGAAGCAGGTTGTCTTCCCCCCATTCTCATTCTTCGTGAGCTTCATCCGCGAAGCGGCAAGGACAAGGAACGATCCCAGTTTCATCTTAGGTGCGCAAACCACATACAGTGCGAGCAGCCTGAAGAACGAGAGACCAGCGACGAGATATGGTAACCCCCAAACACCCATCTCGGCCCGCAGGACGGACGTGCCTCCCACGACCCAAACTACTCCCGATCAGTCGGTCGCCGGAGACAAGGAACCAAGGGACCCAAACAGGGAATGTCCCATACACAAGAAGCCACACCCACTCAACAAGTGCTTTGGGTTCAGGATGAAGTCCTTAGAGGAATGCAAGAGGTTACTTGGAGAATTCGGAGTTTGCTTCAAGTGCTGCGGTTCCACGACTCACCTAGCCAGGGACTGTAAGGAAGAGATCAAATGCACAGTGTGCGAGAGTGACAAGCACGTGACAGCATTACACCCAGAGGCGATGACACTCCACCAACTCAAGAACCCGTCCTCCATAGCGGAGCATGGCGGGGAGAAAGAAGAAGGAGAGTCAACATCCGTCACATCTCAGCGCACTGAGGTATGCGGAAAAGAAGGTGGCAAAATGTCCTGCTCCAAAATATGCCTTGTCGCAGTGCACCCCCAAGGACAACCTGAGAAGGCTATTCGGATGTACGCAATCCTCGACGACCAGAGCAACCGATCACTGGTCAGGTCAGAGTTCTTCGACATGTTTAACATACAAGATGGTGCTTCTCCTTACACTCTCAGAACGTGCGCAGGGCAAATGGAGACCACAGGGAGAAGAGTGAATGGCTACACCATATGTTCAATAGACGGCAAAGTGAACATGCCCCTTCCCACACTCATCGAGTGCAACCACATGGCCACAAACAGGGACGAGATACCCACACCAGACGTGGCACTCCAACACCCCCACCTCAAAGGAATAGCCAACCACATCCGGCCGGTGGAACAAGACGCCAAGATCCTGCTGCTGCTCGGTAGGGACATCATGAGGGTACATAAAGTCTGTAAACAGCATAACGGACCCCACAACGCGCCATACGCCCAAAGACTCGACCTAGGATGGGTGATAGTGGGCAACTCGTGCACTAACAAAGAGCACGGGCAAGACTACGTTGATGCCCGCAGAACGGAGGTGACAGAATGTGGACACACATCTCTCCCTGAACCATGTCTTGGCCATCTCCAAGTGACCGAAGGGCCAAGTGAAGAGAAAAGACAAGGTCATACCCCTGAGACCAACAAAGACATCCTCACGCCGATGGGACGCGACAATGGCTTAGGATGCTCAGCAGTCCAGACAGCCAAGGATGATGAGTCGATTCCACCGAAGGAAGAGAGTAACCTCCCAAAGGTGACCGACAAAGGGATCGTCCTAAAAACAACAAACAATCAGACAATACTCCCGCGAGCAAGGGCACAATTAAGACGTACAGTTGTTCCTCCCCACAGAGTATCAAGCAACAGAGCAACCAATTGCCACGGCTGGCATAGCCGCAAAAGATTGCGCCCCACAGGCGAAGCCACAGTGTCAAAAGGACTGTTCGTTCAAACACGTAAGAGGGGACAGTTGCAGAGACATTTCCCAAAAGGATTTACAAGGACAAAAGAGACTGTTCTTAGTCATGTCCAGGGAGAAAACAACCTCCCGATGGCAGTCAACAAAGAAACACAAAAGCGTTTCACCAAACTACGCGGAGATGTTCTCGTGCAAGAGAAATGTACCGATGAACTACAGTGCACAGCGTTCCAGACAACAAGGAACGATGACAAACAAACACCATCGAGGGAAGATAGAGGATTCCCGAGGTTAACTGTCAAGGAGCTCTCTAAAGACGGACTAAGCAGTCGGGTGACTCCGCTACCATTCCGTTCACCAAGGAGGCGCTTCCCAAACAATGGAGAACATGCCATCTCTACACTGGCGACACACTTTATTCGAGCTCGGCTAGTCCCACGAATTCGGGTATACCCGGGTGTATTGAGGTTTGTGACTGTTTTCTGCCCGAGTGCATTGAGGTATTTTCCAGGCAGGGATTGAAGCATTTTATTCCCGCTGGCTGCAATACTGAACAGTATATATATATATATATACTGCATTACAATTCATGAATTTATGCCATCTGGTAGACACGCGAAGCATTGCAGCCTATTAAATCCTAATCATTATCATTTAACAGATTAGCCGCCCGTCAGCCAGGTATGAACCCAGGCTGGGAAGGCAAACGCAACGGGGCTTGTCAGAGGTGAGGAGCGGCGCATTCCAGGTATCTGCCAGGTACATACTGGGTATTTGCTCGAATAAAGTGTGTCGGTGCAGTAGGTTCACCTCGCACCTCTGCGGCCCACAAAGGGAACCAGAGACCAAAAACAACTTTGTGGTCTTCATCCAGAAGATATTCTTTACCGGCCACGCAAAGCCAGCACCTCTAATGGAGGAAGGCGAAGAATGTCGGTACCTCCAATCACCTGGGGCCTACCACACTCAGGAACCCGATCAAATCCGGGCAATGTTCAACCCCAGCGCTCAGCTTCAGGGAGTCTCCCTGAACGACGCCCCCTTTATTGGATTACATTCGACAACCAGTTTTCCAGGGACAGTAATCCGCTCCCACAAGGAGCCAAAAGCCCTCTCCTCCTGCCAAACGCCAGGTGATAGAGCAACAGGCTGCCACGGCTGGTATACCTACAAGGGGATACACTCTGTGGGTGAAACTACAGAGACAAAAGGATTGTTCTCTTACAAGACTAAAAGGAAACAGTGCCAGAGACTTTCATACAAAGACATTGTGGTGCAACCAGCAAACCTGGAGCTGTGCATCCACCCTGCATCCTTTGCCAAAGAACCTTGGCCAAGGGACCTTGATACCAGTGATACCGGCCGGTGTCACATCGCTATGTGGACATGGACTCTTGCATTGTTTGAGAATGTGATGTTATCTTTGTTATGCATTGCACATATGTTCCGCATATTCCAGTTATATAGTGGTATCTCCAGATACCAGACGGGGAGTGTCATGGAACAAGAATCACATTCCTGCCCGACCCCCCTTCTGCTTGTCAGCTCCTTAAGTTCAGCTGCAGGCATTGGCTCCACATACACACACTGTGCCTGTGTAACATGCAACAATGTTGCATTTCTTGCCTCTGAGCACGTAATCAGTGAACTGCTACTGCAGCTTCTCCAGTCCTCCCAGTTAATGGACTTTCCCATGTTCTCCCCTGTCTTTTGCTGACAGTTAGTGCAGTCCCACTCAACCTTTAGTGTGACCCCTGCCCCTCACTTCCTTTTCCACCCTAGATTACAGTGAGTACAGACCTGTCTGCATCCACCCCTGGTAAGGCCTTTCTCTCTTACCATAGTCTAACCCCATAGAAGCATCCCACATAGAGAAGCACTCTCTGCCTACACTACACCCACAAGTTCCTGTGTTTTCTAATCCAGCAATAAAATTAAGAAAGACATTAAGGACTTGTCATGATTTGGAAGAGCGAGGACATGAGTTGAGCTTACTGGAATTATTCATACATCATTCGTGACCCTGGTTCCAGGAAAGAACTCATTTATTCTGCACTATCGCAACTGGACTAACACGGCTATTTCCGTTTTATTCATAAATACTTCTAGTAATTCATAAACTTGGCCACAAGGTGTCACTGCAACTCTTTCAAGACAATATCATTTGTGCTATAGTATACAGTAGGAGGCTACATTCATATAAAGGATACATGACTGTAAGACAACAGTAATATGTTTTGTACTAATAATTAATTCTCCATGAGAAAAATAAACACAATGTATTTTTCTAAATGCTCATAAACTAGCAAATGAATACAGAGAATGGATATCACAATTTCCTAATGGTTGAGGAATTGGCTGGTAGCAAAGGTTGAAAAAGTAATTTGATACATTAGCAGAACATAATTTTGCAGAGCAATCAGTCTTGCTACTTAACAGCGTGTTTATATGCTGTAGTCCTTTCTGCAATGTTTTACACAAGCTAGAACAAGATCAACAGACATATTTGTGTTGAAATGGTATTACCAGGTTTCATATACCAACGCTTTTTAAACCTTTATTTGTTAAGGAACCCTATAATTAATTGTGAAGGTCGCCAATAGCGCATCTGAGATCAGATGCATTGTAATGAACCCCAACTCTCTCTAATAGCGCATCTGAGATCAGATGCATTGTAAGGAACCCCAGCCCTCTCTAATAGTGAGTCTGAGATCAGATGCATTGTAAGGGACCCCAACCCTCTCTAATAGTGAGTCTGAGATCAGATGCATTGTAAGGGACCCCAACCCTCTCTAATAGTGAGTCTGAGGTCAGATGCATTGTAAGGGACCCCAACCCTCTCTAATAGCGAGTCTGAGGTCAGATGCATTGTAAGGAACCCCAACCTCTCTAATAGCGCATCTGAGATCAGATGCATTGTAAGGAACCCCAGCCCTCTCTAATAGTGAGTCTGAGATCAGATGCATTGTAAGGGACCCCAACCCTCTCTAATAGTGTGTCTGAGGTCAGATGCATTGTAAGGAACCCCAACCTCTCTAATAGCGCATCTGAGATCAGATGCATTGTTAGGAACTCGAACCCTCTCTAAATAGCCCGTCTGAGATCAGATGCATTGTAAGGAACCCCAACCCTCTCTAATAGCCCGTCTGAGATCAGATGCATTGTAAGGAACCCCAACCCTCTCTAATAGCGAGTCTGAGGTCAGATGCATTGTAAGGAACCCCAACCCTCTCTAATAGCGCGTCTGAGATCAAATGCATTGTAAGTGTAGCCCCTGTAAGAAATAGTGGGCTGCCTATCCTTCTCCTACTGGAGTAAGCCCTGTTAAGGGTAGGCGCCAGTAGTAATCATGGGTTTTCCCCCCACCAAGCCCTGCCTTGAGTGATAGAGGTAGGCCCCTGACTCTGTGGCAGGCCTGAGACAGAGGGGAGGTCCTGCTGACATCATAAGGTGCAGGGCTGAATCTATTTAGTGGGCTGCTCCTGTGTGTGTCTGGAAGTTGAGTCTGGAAGAGTTTAGTCTGAGAGGCTGGAGGAGAGTGTGTGTGAGGAGTCCTGCGCTGGCAGTTGTGCAAGAGGTGAACCAAGAGAGTGGAGAGTGCTGGAGCAGAGAGAGCATGATCTGGAAGTGGCAAGGAGACAGGAGAGAAGACTCTCAGCCAATCTGAGTAGAGCTGATAGCACTAAGTGCTGTGGACCAATGCCCCTCACCCTACTGAGGGGGTGAGGGGGGGAGGGGGGGAAGATTTACCCTCACCCAGAGAGTATATCCTGGGAGGTGGGGGTTGGGGTATTGAAGCCCCAAACAGCCCATCGTGCTAGGGTACAACCTGGAGGAGAGGAGTGGAGGAATAGACCTGTTACATTTGGAAGCACTGCTGCGGTGTATGAACTGCTGTGTGCTGTATCACTGTTACAAGGACAATAAAGACATTGCTGATTTTAAATAAAGACTGTGTGAGAGCTGGATCATTCGCCCTGGGACCAGGGTTTCTCTGTAAGGGTCCCACCCCAAATCGCTGGGGCTTATAGAGATGGAGGCGCTGCACCACAAGGCCTCTAAGACGATGGAGGCATATACCCCAGAAGCCTGGCCCTGTTATCCCCCACACCAACGCGGGAGACTCAGGCCCTCCCGTTCCAAGCAGGTATGCACCACCATAGTACATGTAGCCAGCCCTCAATACACCTTAGAGGTCCAATCTGCGACCGGGGGGGTGGGGGGTCCGGGAACATGGGCTACATTTGGAGGTGAGCTGCTGAGATCCAGGACAGGCTTTCAGCAAAGCAGAGCGGGAAGAGTGAAGTGCACCTTCCGTGCAAGTACTGGAGAAAGTAGGGTATGTAATACCAGGGGTAGTCAGGGGAGCGTGGATTCCCGCACAGTACGCCCTGGGTGCCCTAAGAGGGTATTGTAAGATGGGTGTGGAGCTATTGCTGTTCTAGTCCCTTGAGGCAGATAGTGTGAGGCAAATGGGGGGGGTTAGCCTGTTAACTTGTCCAGGGACCATGGCCCAGGGACCGCACTATGAGTGGCCAAAAGTAGGAGACGCCCGGTACACTAGCCAGCACCCACATAAAACACACCACAGCTGGATTTGTTCACCTGCAGGATGGAGCTGCTAAAGTTATGTCCAAGTGGGGACCATTGGATTCCACCTGAGGGAGAGTGTAGCCCCGGTAAGAAATGGGGGCTATATATCATTCTCCTACTGGTGTAAGTCCTGTTAAGGACAGGCTGCCAGTAGCTATCATGGGTTTCCCCAGCTTCAAGCCCTGCCAGGATTGGTGGAGGTAGGCACCTGACTGTGTGCTGGCCAGAAACACAGGGGAGGGGCTGGCTGACATCATGAGGGGCAGGGCTGTCTCTATTTAGTGGGCTGTTACTGTAAGTGACAGGTTGGTTCTGTTCTGTCCTGGGAGCAGAGAGAGTGGGAGAGAAGTTAGTGAGTGCTGAAGCAGAGCCTGAGCTTGGAGCATGCCAGTGAGAGGAGAGGAGAGATTCAGCCACCTTGAGTAGAGCTGATAGCGCAATAGTGCAGTGGACCAATGCCCTTCACCCTGCAGAGGGTGAGGGGAGAGTAGCCTCACCCTGAGGGCCTATACCTTGGGTGGAAGGTGTGGAGTATTGGAGCTCCAGACAGCCCATCCTGAGGGTGTACTTCTGGAGGGAAGGAGAAGGAGGAAAAGCCTGTATCCTGCTGCTGTTGCTGTGTGCTGTATCACTGCGGTGTGACAATAAAGACATTGCTGCTTTTATACAAAGACTGTGTGAGATTGGAATCTCTCTTCCCTGAGTGAGAATTCTCTGTAAGGGTTCCACCCCATATCCCTGGGGCTTATAGAGATGGAGGCGCTGCACCATTGCTAAGAAGATGGAGGCATATACCCCAGAAGCCTGTCCCTGTTATCCCCAATACCAACGCGGGAGACTCAGGCCCTCCTGTTCCTCACAGGTATGCACCACCAACATGCATGTAGCCAGCCCTCACTACACCCTAGAGGTCCAATCTGCGACCGGGGGGGGGGGGGGGGGGGGGACATAGGTTACATATAAAAAGGAGAATGAAAGATACAGGCATGGAATACTTGATCCTCCAACTGTTTGGCTAGTACAGTACGGTTTTGGGGCATGCTATACCAGCCTACAAGCACTGTGCCTGCCTGTCCTGCCCCCCTCACCCCCCCTGCACCGATTTCACTGCAACAAAGGGCCTATCACAATGTTCGGCAACGCTTATAGGCAGTCTCCGTGGTGACCCTTTCCTCCAACCTTAAAGGATAACCCTGTGTCGTTTGTACAGTCCTTGGGATGAATAGTTAATTTGGAAGCTCCTTGTACAAACAAACCCCAAATATATTTGTATGTAGTTATCATATCCCCTATCATTGTTAATTAATATTTTAGGCATCGATGTAGCATTGTGGCAACAAGCAAAGTGAAGAAAAAAAAACCCCGTGAGGCAAAGATGGCAACCCTGTATCAAAACTGCGTGACATTTTTTCTGTGGCTGTTAAATCACATAATTCCAGGAAAGCCAATGATTGCTTTCAAGATGGTAAAATGAAGGTCTTTTGTAACGAATGGTAGAAATGTGATATTAACAAGGGATGTGGTGGATTATCACAACTTTTTTATTTACACCCCAGTGTAATACCCCCCCCCCCACAATGCAATCTCCCCCTAAGCAATAACCCACCTCCCACACAATGCAATCTCCCCCTAAGCAATATCCCACCTCCCACACAATACAATCTCCCCCTAAGCAATATCCCACCTCCCACACAATACAATCTCCCCCTAAGCAATATCCCACCTCCCACACAATGCAATCTCCCCCTAAGCAATATCCCACCTCCCACACAATGCAATCTCCCTCTAAGCAATATCCCACCTCCCACACAATGCAATCTCCCCCTAAGCAATATCCCACCTCCCACACAATGCAATCTCCCCCTAAGCAATATCCCACCTCCCACACAATGCAATCTCCCTCTAAGCAATATCCCACCTCCCACACAATGCAATATCCCACCTCCCACACAATGCAATCTCCCCCTAAGCAATATCCCACCTCCCACACAATGCAATATCCCACCTCCCACACAATGCAATCCCCCACTAAGCAATATCCCACCTCCCACACAATGCAATAACCCACCTCCCACACAATGCAATCTCCCCCTAAGCAATAACCCACCTCCCACACAATGCAATCTCCCCCTAAGCAATATCCCACCTCCCACACAATGCAATAACCCACCTCCCACACAATGCAATATCCCCCTAAGCAATATCCCACCTCCCACACAATGCAATCTCCCCCTAAGCAATATCCCACCTCCCACACAATGCAATATCCCCTAAGCAATATCCCACCTCCCACACAATGCAATCTCCCCCTAAACAATATCCCACCTCCCACACAATGCAATACCTACCCTACCACAGAGTGCAATACTCCCACACACAATAACTCCCCCTCCCGCACAATGCAATAACCCCCTCCCACACAATGCAATAACCCCCCACACACAATGCAATATACCCCCCTCCCATACAATGCAATAACCCCCACACACAATGCAATAATCCCCCACACAATGCAATACCTACCCTCCCACAGAGTGCAATACCCCCACACACAATAACTCCCCCTCCCGCACAATGCAATAACCCCCTCCCACACAATGCACTAACCCCCTCCACACACACAATGCAATGCACCCCTCCCACATACAGCCGCTTCCCCTTTTATTCTCCAACATCTACGAATTTTTTCGTTTTTTATTTTCCGAATGCCACGCACTTCACTGCACTTCACCACTTTCATGCCGCATTCTGACCGCATTTATTCTGCATTCATGTTGCATTCACACCCGCGGTTGATGCGTTTATTGATAATGGTTCGGATTTAATTGGTTGCAATTCTTCGCGTATCCGCCAGATGGCAGATATTCATGAATTGTAATGTGCCTGCGCTTCAGTAATGTGTTGACTTGCAGATGTTTAAAAAAATACCACAGTGGTCCATTGTAAATTGGCCTTGGGACTGAAGGAAGAAGTTACAATAATGTATCAATTTAGGCTTTTTTATTAAAATAAGACAAGAACAGTTTCTGGTCTGGTTATTGTCCAGAGAGTCAGTCCCGCCGCCATGAGTGCACAACTGCAGTCCGTGTTCCAAAAACCCGACAGAACATACGCTTATTTAATATGGGCCGCGATTAATGCAACAGATGATAAGATGGCAACAGTTGTTCAAATTTATCAGTATTTTATCGAAAACTATGACTTTTACAAATTTTCGCCAGATGCTCATGTGTGGAAGCGTGCAATAAGGAAAAGGTTATGTAGCGATCCATGTTTTTTTCGTATTGATCCCGGTGTTATTGGAGGGTATTGGTGTGTATCACCGGGTTTTCCCCGTATCTATGATCATGGAGACTGCAAAAGGCGAATGGTCGTGTTAAAACCAACTAAGAAACGTCAATCGCAAGCAAGCAATGCGCCAGCGACAGCTTCCAATAACGATCCGACCGTCAGTGAAAACCTAGTGACCGGCAACCATTGCTGTCTGTCCCCGCCTGGATACCTGCAGCCTGAACCGGATTTCGCGTATAGATTCGAGCAAGCTTGCATGTACCAAAGCGATTTCCAGCCTCATCAGCTGACTACAGGTGTAGTAGTCCCGCTGTCACCTGTCAACGACGTGTATGATCAAGAATACGGGACTGGCAGTGGCTCGGCGCCAGCTGATTGGGAAAGTCTATGGTGAGTAATGTTGCCGTATTTTATTCGTTTTTTTATTTTGAAAATATCAATATCAATGCGATTTAAAAGTCAAGCGATTTTCCTGTAAGCAATATCATTGGCTGAGCAGCTTCTACAGTAGATACTGCACAATTGGTGAAAAGCTAGGCGCATGCGCATTGGAACCTTCTTGAAACGCATATGCGTGTCATCGCATCGACGGTAGGCGCATGCGAACAGGAGACGCCCCCCGAGAAAATTATTGGTGGGACTGACTGTGGGAACTTCTTTAGGGGACTGACTGACCATTACAGTAAAACTTTAACTTTTTTTTTGTTCCTCAGAAAAGAAAACGTTGTCATCTCATGCGGAAAACGGCAAATGGAGGGATTTTGATGGATAATATCGCTTTGTGTTACAATGCCTGCACATTGCTGAATCTGAGTAAAAAAAACAAGTACCGGAGTCTACAGTTTAGTGGCCGTTGTTATTGATTAGGATAGAATACCTGAAACAGTATGCTGTTGTTTTCAGACCGTATAAAATACTTTTTTTATATATACTGTATAATAAACCCGAAAAATAAAAAGTATGCATTTATTCTACATGTATTCCAGTACATATGTGTATTCTATACCCGTACAGCATGTATTGTTGTAATACACATGTGATGTACAGTTCTGAGCATGCCTACAGTATACAGTACATATGCCTGGACAGTACTGTACAGTATGTTCTAGAAACACTGTATTTTGTTACAGTATAAAAGGAGACAATGGAACAATTTAAAACAAATCAACATTTTCTTTTATTGGTGGAGTAAGTACAAAAACATTTATTTAGAAATACAATGTAGAAACATTTTAAGTGTACAGCAATTCAAAACATCAACAGGTGTATGGTTTACTGCTAGTGAAAACATTTATGTACAGAAAGTCAAAACATTTACAGTCAGTCAGGCCTGCACAACTCCAGTCCTCGAGGGCCGCAAACAGCCCTGGTTTTAAGGATAACCTTGAAAACCGGGCCTGTTTGCGGCCCTCGGGGACTGGAATTGTGCAGGTCCTGTGTAAAGTAAGGAAAAATATTTCTTTATTAATACAAGTTAAAACACGCAACATCTCCTTTATTAAAGGACAGAAAGCCAAAACATGTACAGCACAACAGTATGGTGTTATTAAAAAAAAATCTTTATTCATATAATTTAAAACACGCAACATCTCCTTTTTTAAAGTACAGAAAGTCAAAACATTTACAAAAAATAAACAACAATTGAACAGTCACGCAAATGCGATCCCCACCAGATTGTCCTTCCAGGGCCGATGCCTTGTATGGCGCAAAATGCCATTAATGGAGTCTCGAACGATTTTCATTAAAGGATCTGTAATTGAAAAATAGCGCCGCAATTCCTCCACAATAGTCCTTCTTAAATTTTCAGGAAGCGCCCATTTTTCGCGATTTCCTTCGTAGTTCACATTGTAGACCCACCAGCAGTACACCAAGTAGGACACATGGTACTTAAAAATTAACATGACATACTTCTGGGGTAAACCAGTACTCATCACCCTATACTTCTCCCTGAGTGCTGGTGGCAGCTCGCGCAGGATGATGTCGGGCACAGTATCGATGCAAGCGTATGTAGGTTGGATTCTGGAAGCGGGTGTTCTTCTGTGAGCGGGTGTGCTTGTGGCGGCGGGCGAGGGTAGGTTGTCTGGGAGGAAGCTTTCCTCCTG
Organism: Ascaphus truei; assembly: GCF_040206685.1. Classification (NCBI taxonomy): domain Eukaryota; kingdom Metazoa; phylum Chordata; class Amphibia; order Anura; family Ascaphidae; genus Ascaphus; species Ascaphus truei. The sequence continues at coordinate 373,939,522 of NC_134484.1, read as the reverse complement.
TCTTGGTCGCCGTGTTGTCTCCTGGCGTGATCTTGACGGGGTTGTCATGTTATCCTCCTCAACGTCATATATGTACACAAATTCTTCTGGTGGAGGGGGTGCGCTTGGTGTTGGAAGGCGGTCGAAGGTCCCATTCATCATATCCATGCCACCCTCCTGCTCCGGCGTCGGGGATACAGGTGTATCCCCGCTATGTCAGTCTCTATCTTCTCCATCCGTCGATCCATCTTCTCCATCCGTCGATCCATCTTCTCTATCCGTTGATCCATCTTCTGCATCCATTGATCCATATTTAGCATGGTCTCTAAAAGCAGATCTATCTTTACCAGCACAGTAGAGTTCCCGGGGATATCCACACTTAACCCATTCAGCATGAGGTCTAACGAGCTGGTTCTTGTGCATGGCGTGCTGTGGACATCTGGGTGGATGGGTGCTACGGAGGATGAGATGGGGGTTCCATGGAGAGAAGCGGCAGCGTAGAAGAAGGATGGAGGAGGTGACCTGTGGATTTCCGGGAGAGAAGCGGCAGCGTCGTCGAAGAGGGATGGAGAAAGTGACCCGTGGATTTCAGGGGCACCAGCGGCAGCGTCGTCGAAGAGCAGTGGCGAAGATAGCCTGTGGGTTTCCGGGAGAGCGGCGGCAGCGTCGTGGACGAGTAGTGGAGAAGATGGGCTGTAGATTTCCGGGAGAGAGGCGGCAGAGTCGTCGAAGCGTATTGGAGGAAGTGGTCTGCGGGTTTGATGGGTTGGCTGCCATTTGTTTTGCGTTGAATGTACATCACCGTATTTCTTCTTGACATAATAAGGCTTACGTGAATTAAAACCTTAGCCTTTGGGGTCAGCAGAAGGTTTTCTTTATTGGCCTTAGCCTGTCGCTTTGGCCTTGGCTTGGAAACGGCTGCCGCCTTTCGCTTTTTCTGTGTGATAGGCACGGCAGAGGCAAGTGGCTTCTTGCGTCCGTAGAATTGGGGTTGATCCATGGAAGCAGATGACACAATGCAGTATCTGACAAGGGCAAGTTCAGATAAAGATCGAGTGGTGGGCTATGCAAAGTGTGTAACCTTTTATGCATGGCGACGAGGTACAGGTGTTGAAAGTGGGCATACTCTAATGTGAGTTATTAACGTATAAATACACCATCCATTTTGTGGATTCACTGCACATTGCATACACATCGACTAAACATCGAATATACATTCTTGTGTTTGTATTTCTTTCTACTCGCAGCAATGCCTGTTAAAAAGATTTCAAAGGATCTCAGCATGAGAATTAAGGAGATGTACACGAGCGGACAACGAATTGCAGATATCCAACGCTGTTAGCTGCTTCTGGCCTCGTTGTGCCATCAACCACCGTGTGCTATCATGCACACGGAAAAACCAAACAACGCACGAGGACACCAACGGTAACTAACGCGTAAGTATATTTATATAACTATATAATACAGTATATCCAGTGCTTGACAAATCACCCAAAAATCCATTCACCGAACCAAAAAATCTACTCGCCACCTAGCCCCGCCCATAGCCACGCTCCTAGTCCCGCCCCCCAAAATTACAATTAGCCCTCGTTAGGTGTGTGTGTGACTAGTTTCCTGCACCCATTAACCAGTGTCTGGATGCCCCCGCTTCACAAGATCTAAAGCAGCAATCCCGCCTGGGATCTTACCTGATCCGCAGTCCCTCAATGTCCAGGTACCCGCATTCCCGCAATGTTATATGTTGGAGGGGAGGTGTTCCCTACCTGTCTTCTGGGTTAGGGGGGATTCCGATTGTCTCCCGCGTGAAGCTTGAGTGTAGGTATATTTCAATTAAGATATATAGGGTAAACTTAGATATCCAGATCCAGAGTGTGGGAGACAGACAGAGAGGAGAGAGACACACAGACAGAGAGGAGAGAGAGAGAGAGACACAGAGAGAGGAGAGAAGAGAGAGAGAGAGACAGAGAGAGGGGAGAGAGAGACAGAGAGAGGGGAGAGAGAGACAGAGAGAGGGGAGAGAGAAAGAGAAAGAGAGGGACAGAGAGAGAGAGACAGAGAGACGAGAGACAGAGAGACGAGAGAGAGAGACAGAGAGACGAGAGAGAGAGACAGAGAGACGGAAGAGGGGAGCGAGAGAGACGGAAGAGGGGAGCGAGAGAGACGGAAGAGGGGAGCGAGAGAGATGGAAGAGGAGAGCGAGAGAGACGGAAGAGGGGCGCGAGAGAGACGGAAGAGGGGAGCGAGAGAGACGGAAGAGGGGAGCGAGAGAGACGGAAGAGGGGAGCGAGAGGGACGGAAGAGGGGAGTGAGAGAGACGGAAGAGGGGAGAGAGAGACGGAAGAGGGGAGAGAGAGACGGAAGAGGGGAGAGAGAGAGAGGGGGGAGAGAGAGAGGGGGGGAGAGAGAGAGGGGGGGAGAGAGAGAGGGGGGAGAGAGAAAGGGGGGGAGAGAGAGACAGAGTTCAGAGAGAGAGACAGAGGAGGCGACTGACTGATTGGGGGGGGGGGTGACCGACTGGGGTTATTGAGAGGGGAGGGGCTGACCGACTGGGTGACTGACTGACTAGATGGGGGGGTGACTGATTGGGGGTACCTCTGGTGTCCAACACACACACACACACACACACACACACACACACACACACACACACACACACACACACACACACACACACACACACACACACACACACACACACTCCCATAGACACACACAATGGGGGGGGGTGAGGAAGAGAGGAAAGGCCGCAACAAGCAGCATCACTGCCCACGCACCAATCCCCCGCCTCACGCAGGCAGCAGGAGCACTGGGGACAGAGGGGGGTACGGAACACCCCCGCTACCACCTCCCGTCCGGCGGGCAGCGGGCGCGCGGGGACGGAGAGAAGCACCTCTACTAGCACCTCCCGCCTCGCGGGGATGAGCGACAGGGAGGAGCATCCCAGCTACCACCTCCCACCTGGCGGGCAGCGGGAGCGCAGGGACAGAGTATCACCTCCACTACCACCTCGGTTGCTGGATTTGTAAAAAAAAATAAATAATAATAAATAAAAAATAAATAAAATAAAAATGTTTTAATCGCAGAACCGCGTGCGTTAAGCGGCCATTAGGCGGGGTCACCACGGGGGCAAATCTGGCCGCCCCTGGCGACCGGATTTGTCGAGCACTGAGTATATCTATTATTGTTTATATTGCTGCATAGTAATAGAACTATATATTGTGTAGATCTATCTCATTTTATAGTTATTTCGGTATATTTATACAGCATAACTACAGTATATCTATTGTTTATATTGCTGCATATTAATAGAACTATATATTGTGTAGATCCATCTAATTTTTTAGTTATTTCGGTATATTTATATAACTACAGTATATCTATTGTTTATACTGCTGCATATTAATAGAACTATATAGTGTAGACCTATCTAATTTTATACTATTTTTTACTGCAAATGATGTGCTGTACTTGTGGCCTACTGCACTGTAACTTACCGGATTGTTGTTTTTCTGTACATTGTAGGGAGACAAATCTTCTGGTCGACAAAATAAGTGAGGAGAATGATGAGAAGAGTGCATTAAGGGTCAAATACACTCTGCAGCAAAATCACAATCTCTCTGTATCCGAGACCAGCATAAAGAAGATGAGACGCAGAATTGGATGGAAATATGGACGTGTGAGGTTAGTACAGGAGGTAAAAGTGTTGTTTAAGAAACTGTACTGTACCTATAAAATTATTCCTTGTCATTACAGAGCGTACCCTATGATAAGGGACGTTAACAAGATCAAGAGAGTGGTCCAGGCCCAGGCATGGATCGACAGTGGAGAAACTTTCCAGGATTGCATCTTCACTGACAAGTCTACTGTTTCGCTGGAGAGATTTGCCACCTTTGCATTCCACAAAAAAAGGTTGCATATCTATGAAGCCGCATCCAAAACACCCAGTGAAGATGCATGTTTGGGGTGCCATCTCTAGGCGTGGACCAGGATGCATCGTCATCTTTGAAAGTACAGTAAAATGTGTGTCACACGCTTTTGCCTTATGCACTGTACTGTACTAGTGTGCAGTTTTTTGAGCACTTTTCTTTTCTTGTTATAGGAATCATGAATAAAGCTTTCTGCCAAGAGAAAATTGTGCCTGAGATTGTGGAATACATCACACGTGAGTTCCCGGATGGTCACCGTTTCTACCAGGACAACGATCCGAAGCACACCGTGTCAACAGCGCATATCCTTGAGCGCGGTATCAACTGGGTGAAGACCCAGCGGAGTAAGTGCGGTAACCGTGTCTCATTTTTTCCCACTGTTTTTACTGTGTACTGTATCTCTTTAGCTAATTGTCCTTTTTTCCCCCCTCCCTCCAATGACAGATCGCCAGACTTCAATCCTATCGAAATGGTCTGGCATCAGCTGAAGGACCATCTCCGAAAAGTCGTGAAACCCTCCAAAAAGGATGAGTTGGTGCAAGGCATACTGAGTTTTTGGAACGATGTACTCACCGTGGAACGATGCAATAAATATATTGACCATATTGCGACTGTGTTGCCCATTGTGATTGCGCGTAATGGGCAAGCATCAGGAAGGTAGTATGGTATAGTACTGTACTGTAGTATTGTAAGTACAGTATGATACAGGTAAGTATGGCACAGATTTTTTTTCCCCTGAGAGAGCAGCACCAGTATCTGGTTACAAAGTATTTAACAGTCACAGTATACAGTAGTTCCAGTATAGACTAGTTTGACAGTACTAACTGCATACTGTTGTCCAATATGGAGTAGCTACACAGTACACAATGCCATAATATGCACCTACAGTAACTGCTCAATTTTTTTCTTTCCTGAGAGAGCAGCACCAGCCATCTGGTTACAAAGTATTTAACAGAAGTTCCAGTATACAGTAGTTCCAGTATAGACTAGTTTGACAGTACTATACAACACACCATGCCATAATACAGTATGCACATAACTGCACTAATTTTTTGTTTTCTTGTCTTTTCAGAAAAAAAGGATGGACTGGGGGAGAGCGGGGGTATCGTGTAAAGTTTGTGAACTGTTTGTACAGTTACGTGTACAGTATTTAAACTGCAGTCATGATGTACACAAAACCTCTCCTCTCTCAATGAACTACTGTCACTAAGAACGGCGAAATGCGTAGGGCGTGACCCTCAGTGTGCTATCTGGAGGGAGAGAATCTGCCGGGAGGTCCTGTGACGTCAACTTCGATCGGTGGAGGAACCGGAAGTGACGTATCGGCTCCGAGCAGAGGTGCAGGACGGAGACCAGTGGACGCAGCGGCGGTATGACGGGATCCTGAGGACGCGACTCGGCTACCACCTTTACCCCTATACCTATGCTGTGACCCATTTGGAATCTTGTAAGCCTTCATTTTTACCAGTGTTGGATAAATCGCTTTGGTATTTTATCTGGGCTCTGTGTTTCTCTTCTGATATCTACACTACCTCCTATTTTTGCTCCTATTTTTTTGCCATTTTTGCCATCTGGATATTTATTGTTGGACATTGCTGACATTATCTAGTGTGTCTCATTTGCTAATTTAAGAGCTTTGCCACTACTGTGTTCTGTTTTAACATAAATGCACTATGGTAGTTTTGTATATTTTTTCCTAGGTAATTTCGCACCCCTGGTTTTTCCTTTTATGACCCTCACCTCCGTTGTGGTGAGAGAGTCAGGGAAGGTTGCAGGGAGCGCTCCGGTGCACCGGAGGCTCCGCGGCGGCCCAAGCGTCCAGGGCGCCGGCATTTCTGTATTCGCGCATGTGCAGTAGTCCCGTAGGCGACGGCGACACCAGAGAGGTGTGGTGGTTGCGCGAGCGCGCGAAGCACTGACCAACCAGAGGACGTTTAGAGTAGGGGACTACAAGTCCCAGGAGCCTCAGCAGGACCAGGTGATGGCCGGGAGCCAATAGGGCGAGGAGACTGAGCAGGGAGAGGTTAGGAGGTTGCGCAGGGGAGCACGTTGGGCAGAGAAGATCGGGAGGGGGACGAGGAAAGAGCTCAGCATGTAGAGAGGCAAGTAGCCTCTACACTAGGCCCGTATACCCCCAGGCCCAGATAGGCCCTGAGTCACAGTCATTCAGAGTTAATGTAGGGACAGGCCCTAGAATAGGAACCTGTCACATTAGTAAGTGAAGCTGTTAAAGACACAGAGACTGTCACGGCACCATCCCAGAGGTTTGGGACCAGACCTCTTCATGCATATCATCAGCCATCCGGGTGGTATTGCCCCGGAAGGTATCACCGGCAGCTCTGCATCGTCGGATCCTTTGTGAAGTCTGTTTGCGGGCCCGAGTGTTTGCAGGTAACATCCTTTAAGTGCACCAACTATAATATCATTCATACTAGTGGCTGCGCAGTCACACACATACACTCACTTTGGGGTATTGGACACGGTATGGGAACACGGTGAAGGGTCGCGTCCTGTGAGACGCGGTAGTATAGTGTCTCATTGAAGTGTAACACCAATAGGGATATACAATGCATGGTTATCGATAGTAAAGCTTCTGTTTCTTTTACATGCTGTGTGTGTAGTATTGTATTATTGTCCTGCGAGGAACATCTCCCGCTCTGCTGGGAGCCATCGCATCTGATAAGAGGATATATATATATATACATATATATATACATATATACACACACACACACACACACACACATCTTACAGCTTAACCCCGTTATAGCGCGGTCCTCGGGGGCCACCCGATCCGACCGTGCTAGATCCGCGGTCGTGTTGGTTAAAAAATAAAAAAATGGCCGCCGCGCGCCCGATCGGGAGGAGGGAGAAGGGAGAATGGAGCCGGAAGCCCTACACATCCACCAGGCCCGTCAACAGTGGCCCTCCGAGTCAAGCCGCAGCCTGCTCCTTACCTCCCCCCACCACACCACCGGCATCCATCCCCCTCCACCGGCATCCACCTCCTTCCACCCCGAGGCCCCCACACCTACCGGCCCGTCGCCCGCCATCCAGAGACCCTTCGCTCCTGCCCTCAGTCTGTGTGTCTCTGTCACACCACTCCTACGTGGCCCTCCGAGTCCCAGCCTTCTCCTCACTCACCCCCCCTACCGGCATCCACACCACCGCCCCTTCCTACCGACATCCCCCTCCTCCTCCCGATGCCAGCTCCACTCCGCTCAGCAGCCGACACCAAAGGTAGGGAGAGGGAGTGGGTGTGTGAATGTGGTGTGAGTGCAGTGTGGTGTGAGTGCAGTGTGGTGTGAGTGCAGTGTGGTGTGAGTGCAGTGTGGTGTGAGTGCACTGTGAGTGCAGTGTGCTGTGTGCTTTGAGAGTGTGGTGTGTAGTGTGTAGTGTGTGTAGGTAGTGTGTGTAGTGGGCTGTGCAGTGTGCAGTGAGTGCTGGTAGTGTGTGCAGTGTAGTGTGGTGTGCAGTGGGTGCTAGTAGAGTGTGTAGTGGGCTGTGCAGTGTGCAGTGAGTGCTGGTAGTGTGTGCAGTGTGCCAAATTTTTTTTTAAATTCGGGGTCTATGCTCAAACCGCTTTATAAGCGGATCCGTGTTATAGCGGATCGTGCTATAACGGGTTGAGCTATATATATATATATATATATATATATATATATATATATATATATATATATATATACCCCTCCTTCTGAATACAGTACAACTACCAATGCTGTATAACCTGCTGGCTCACAGGACCTAAGCCTCTGCCACGGAGAGCCTGGGGCAATATATATATATATCATTTTGACTGAGCCACCTGTGCTGGAGCAGGGATATCCTTAAGACCTGACCTGCTGGGGTTCCCTGAGGACTGGAGTTGGGAAACACTGCCATAGGCATTACGTAATATTATTGTAGCATAAAGTTGCATTGAGTATGCTTTAGCCTTACTCCCATCCAGACCACAAAATAACTGTGCCCAGGACATACTTGAAAACAAAAGGTAATTCTCAATGTATCACTTCCTGGTAAAACATTTTTTTTACATAGAATATGGCTTTTTCTGGCGAGAGAGATGAGAATTAAATATACTGTATACTTCACAGTTTGAGCGATCTTTCAACCTACAATTGTACACACAGAGAGTGTATTACACTAATTTACTGATGCACTATTTTTTGGGTTGACCTGGTGTTACTGTTTGGATTATCCAACAAGGATGTTGCAACAGGGACTTATCCCTGTTTAACAAACACTGCCTCTAAATCCAGCTGGGTGCTGGTTAATTACAGCCAGGCAATTAACCAGACTCCATCTGGCTAATTAGGACTCTGAGAAAAAGCCTCATGTGAGAAACAGAGAGGAACTTTTCCTTAGTACACCACAGTGCTGACATGAGGAGAGTCTTGAAGCACACAGGCAGACTGTCTGCTGACCGCAAGACACGAGGGGACCAGACCTCTATGCCTGGACACAGAGATTTCCTTAGCACACAAGGGTGTTGACAGGGGAGAAAGAGGTCTGAGCAGAGAGACACTCCATAGCACACAAGAGTGCTGTCCCAGGAGAGCCGAGAGGCCTTCCCCTACAACAACAGAAACAGATAAGAGACTTTCTTGTTGGACTGTTATATATATATATATATATATATATATATATATATATATATATATATACACACATGTTTGGGGTGGTAACCAGCTTAGCTAGCTACCCAGTTAGAAAGGGCTGGAGTAAATGTTCAGTTATTCTCCAAAGTGGAGTAGGCCTTTATTTTAGTTCTTGTTGTATGTTTTGCCTTGTTAAAGGAACAGGCTCAACATTGTGATGTCTTCTTGTCTCACAGATAGATGTATATCTATTTTGATTTTAGGGATATGTGTGAGTACCATGCAAGGGACTTGCAGCCAGCATATATATACATTCTTGCAGCCAGCATATATATACACACCACTTGCAGATATATACATTCTCTATAGAGGGGGATGTTACCTCACACCAGTGCACACATATGGAATACCTGGAATATGTTATGTGGGGGGTGGGTGTCAGCAGGCCTATCAGGCTATGCAGGATGGGGGAGATGAGGGTAAATGAAAATTGTGTCTGACTAGGCCTAGAGTAGAGACCAACAGGAGACCAGGGAGCAGGCCCGATGACTGGATAACCAGGACCCAGGACTGCAGCCATTATCTGGAGCCCAGAGAAATGTTGAGCTGGAGGGATTTGTGCTGACAGACCGAATATGCGGCGCAGGTTGGAGATAGTACAGGTAGTTTAGGGTTACTGTTTTACCTAAGAACCTAAGAGGGATAAGAGATAAAGAAAGATATTCTATATTTCAACACAGTTTGTGTCTTTCAAGTTACACTTGTAGAGAACTTAGTGAAAGGAGAAGCCATCTCTCTGTGAAAGGCTGAACAGCCTGTCACTCACACCGAGACAGCCAGTGAGACTGCACATCCTGTGTAATGAGACTGCACATTGGCTGTGTAACATCCTAAGTGCCACATATGAAGTGTCTGTGGAGTTAAAATTGGAAGTGAAGAATACAAGCATTTGACTCTGCACTTCATCATCAACCCTGCAACTGTGAGAACTTGGCTTTCTAAATGCTCTGACAATGTTTTCACATCTATAGACTTATATAGATATAACTTTCTAAGCTGTTTTTTAATCTTCAGTGCTACAGTATGGTGCACTTCCAGGCACGATTTATACATCTGCTCTTTCCCATCCTACTCCTCCATATCCTCTAATACTCTCCTCCTGTCTCCCCTTGCATCTCATTATGCCCTTCCTATTGCTTTTTCTGTTTGCTATCTACTCACTCCTTTGTAAACTTTTTTTGTTCTCTCCAACTTCCCCACTCTCCTCCTATCCACATTTCTTCATCTCTCCTTCCTTCCACCTATGCTTGTGCCTATACACTGCACAACTATGTACACACCTTTCCCAACAGCTTCTACATCCCTCAATAAAAAGCACCCCCACAAATCCCCTTGTCACAAACTCTCTCTCTTACTTTACTCTTCCTCCTTGCTGCTGGGGACATCTTTCCTAATCCTGGACCCAGCCATATACCCACCTGCTCTCACAAATGCCTCCCTGCCACCTCTTTCCCTTTTAATGGTGTTAACCCGTCTAATTTAATACCTACTATCACGAGAGACCAAGCTTATTGACACTTTACCATCTGAATCCTTTGATTGAATAAAGCATGAAAAAAAACTTGTCATTTATAAACACAAGAAACACACACAGCTTCATTTACAAAATAACATGAATAAACACTTACTGGGATTGGCAAAACTAAATAAAAATGTCCACGGAACGAAATCAAGTCTCTAGGCAGGAATTCCCACAAATGGGGTTGCTGCACAAAAAGAGCTGTGTAACAGTCCTTGGCTAGGGGCGCTAGCGGCAACCCCTGTTTCTCCGCCAAAAGTAATATTTTTGTTCCCCCAATGCAGGATTAGTTAGCAAATTCTTAGTCCTTACAAATACTGGAAGCTGGATACAAATCTTTAGTTGCAATGAAATAGTCTATGTACCGCCTGCTGTAGCTTAGATGAATCAGATAGAACTTCTTACAAGATGGAACTCTTAGATGGAACTGACCCCTGACTGGTTGCGCCAGACTTTTTAAAAACACCCGAAGCCTATCTGTATCATGTGCAGCCAATCTTTTGCGTTGGAACCAATCATCCCACCTATAGCAGAGTTCTTCTAGGTTCTTCGTAGCCTGGCACTGAGATTCAAAGTATGATGAGAGCATGTGCGAACTTTGCACTTCAGCTGCTTAGCATACCTAGCCAAGCCTACTTCCCTGGAGACCTAATGTCTCCCTGTCCCTTTACACCTAGCCACTTGTAAGGCCAAACTGTTCACCTCTCCTCCTCCCCACGTAACACCGTACAATGCCAGGTTCTTTGTTAAATCCGGGTCTTCCCAGACATGCCGGAGTCATCTCCACGTGATGCCTTAGAAGTCATGGACTTAAGTTATGACTCACTGTACTTGTGAATCCCAAATGTGTCTGCTGCCCCTTTGAAGCTCCCTCTGCCTCCTATGCAAATGGATTGTTTATCCATACTAAATGACTTCCTCTGACATTACTTCAAAAACCTAACTTACACAGTTTTATTCTACCTGACTTAACCATTTTTCTTACACACCAATAAACTCTCAGCTTTATCCTGAGCTGGAGTAACCCCATGAACCCCTATACTGGATTCAGGGTACCTGGGCATTACTTGGGCAGTGTCCCTTTATCCTAGGGACCCTGTGTAGAGTGTGGGGATATACGTTAACCCCTTATGCCCCGTGTAGGTTGTGGGTATTCATTAACCCTTAATACGGTGATATGGTCCTCTTATTCCTAGCCGGGCGCTTATAGACAGTTTATACACATTCACAGGACTGCAGCCAGCAGTTGGCTGCAGAGCTGAAATTCTACACTTTAACTTAAAATTTAACCCCTACAACTCTCTCCACCTTATCCCTGGTGAGAGAGTTACGGAACCCCTCACTGGGTCCTGGGATTCGGGCATATCCCGGGACCTGGAATGTAACCCAGTTTCCTGCCCGGTCGTACTGCTCTGGTTTGTGCAAAATCATCCCTGACGCTCACGCTTGCTGCATCCCGCTGGTTGGCACTCCTGGAACAGTAAAACCACATACATCTTTATTATACAAGCAGTTATATACCACAATTGGGTTGAGGAGCGGACACTCACAATTCCCCAATATGGCTCAGGGGCACCCAACCGGGCATAGTACCTTTATTTCTGGTCTGGGTACCCCTTCACCGTCACACCTACCAACCTTAGAAATCACCTTTCAAAAGAAGCATCCCAATTACCTGCACTCATGGCTACTGTCCCACATCCACAGTCACGCCTACCAACCATTGTGGCCAAGCACTGCCATCTACTGCACTTATTACCTCACCTGCTGTCTCTGTAAGTTTTACAACATGCCACTTATATTGTAAGCTCTCTGAGGCAGGGATTTCCTTTCCTAGTACAATGGAACGGAACCAGGGGAGCGTCAATACCTGAAAAAATATATACAAACTACCATAGTGTATACTGTATATAAAACAACATATAAACGGTAGGGCTCCAAGGAGCAACAGGGTGCTGGATTAGGGAATATAGTCCATAAACAGCATATAATTAGGGAGAATAGTATTCCAAAAGAGAGACAACAGAGCCAAGGATAAAAAAGCCAAATCAAATTTATCCGGAAATAATAAAATGATAAGATTCAAGGCTTACAAGATACCAGTTTCAAACAGGCGTGGGTAACAGGTTTAAAGATGGAACGCCGAGTCGCGACCTCGTGGACCTCCTGCACGTCTGACTTCTCCACCGGTATCTCCTGTACTGCAGACTGGATGCCGATACGTCACTTCCGGGTTTCACGGAACAGTTGGCGCCAACGGAACATCAGCTGGAGACTGTCTCCCTCAGGATGGCACGTTGAGGGTTACGTAACCCTCAACGTGCCATCCTGAGGGAGACAGTCTCCAGCTGATGTTCCGTTGGCGCCAACTGTTCCGTGAAACCCGGAAGTGACGTATCGGCATCCAGTCTGCAGTACAGGAGATACCGGTGGAGAAGTCAGACGTGCAGGAGGTCCACGAGGTCGCGACTCGGCGTTCCATCTTTAAACCTGTTACCCACGCCTGTTTGAAACTGGTATCTTGTAAGCCTTGAATCTTATCATTTTATTATTTCCGGATAAATTTGATTTGGCTTTTTTATCCTTGGCTCTGTTGTCTCTCTTTTGGAATACTATTCTCCCTAATTATATGCTGTTTATGGACTATATTCCCTAATCCAGCACCCTGTTGCTCCTTGGAGCCCTACCGTTTATATGTTGTTTTATATACAGTATACACTATGGTAGTTTGTATATATTTTTTCAGGTATTGACGCTCCCCTGGTTCCGTTCCATTGTACTTTGAGTGTGGACCCTGAAACAGTCCTACAAGGGTTTGAGTGTTTGTATTTTTATTTATTGCACGGTGAAGTTTATATATAATTTGTTTTATTTTAATTGATTGTTTATTTCACTGCTATTTGCACATAGGTATAGTGTTTGAGCGCCATCTAGTGTCCTTTATATGTAATTTCCTTTCCTAGTGTCTGACTTTGCTGTGCTTTTTATATTATTATAATTCCCTCTCCTGTATTGTGTTTGTAAAGCGCTGAGTACCCTGTCAGTGCTATAGAAATAAAGATATAATACATCTCTCCCCCTCTGATAGACAGCACGGTCTCTCACTCATCTAAGAAACGGGAGGAGAGGTTTTTAATGGCAGTGGAGACAGCAAGGAGAGGAGGAGACAGATGAGATTAGTAGGAGAGGAGGGAGTATAGTGTGCACAGAGAGGAGCAGACACAGTAAGGCAGGGAGTGCAAAGAGGGGAGGAGAGAATGCAAAGAGGAGCAGGTCATGATGGAGGAGAGGAGATACACAGAGAGAAAGAGACTGCAAGGAGAGGAGGAGACAGAGGGATGACAAGGAGAAGGGAATGGAGAACAGTGTGTACATTGGGCAGGAGGGGGTGCAATGAGACGGGAGGAGAGACAGCAAGGTATGTAGTAGGAGGAAACAGAGAGCCAGCAAGGAGAAGAGGGGACAGATTACATCATTAGGAGAGGAGGGAGTGTAGTGTGCACAGAGAGGAGCAGACACAGACGGGGAGTGCAAATAGAGGAGAGTGTAAAGAGGAGCAGGGCATGATGGAGGAGAGATGTGGGAAAGAGGGGACAAGGAGACAGCAAGGCATTACAGGGAGGGGTGAAAACAATGAGTAACATTTAATTAACGACCCTTCAGATCTCCTAGATCAACATATGTTACGACGGGAACAGCTAGTATACATATACACACATCTCACCTTTAACTCTTTTTAAAGGGAAATCAGCTGGATAATTGCTACCGTGCTACATCCAATATGGCAAATTATATAGTTAAATACTTATCTGTTTTTCTGTTAATAAGTGGGGGGTCATTTAGTTAAATTATTTGGCCAAAGCATTTTAAGCTTTCAAACCATGCCAAGTCCTTTGCAAGTCCTAACGCTACTGCACCCGCAGTGTTTCTTACAGTATATTATGAGGTCACAATCTCAGTAGCACTCCTTTTTAACACAAATATATATGGTGTGGTGGGTTTGGGTTCTGAGCTTAGAGGGACTGTGTGTGTTTGAATAATCGCCGTCACCTCAGTTTCAATTCTTTCTTGCTTATATATTTTTTTAATTATTACTGTATTATTTTTCAGTTTTCAGCATACAGTACTTTTGTCTATTTTATTATACCATGAAACAGCTGTTCAGCGGGGAGATCATTCTTGTCTTTACAGGATAGCCATCAGCCTAGCTCTTTCTATCAGCTTTCTGCAGGTGTGTGGGCGAGGGCGTAAAGGAATCACGATGTCGGGGAGATTTTCTTGGGAGATTCTTCTATTTTATATTTCAATAGTGGCCACAAGTTTGTAATAACTATCTACCATAGAAATCCAGTGGATTGTCAAATACATGGGTTAACTTACGGTTTGAAAATAGACTGCCTCCTGTTGATAAAATATTATGAGCATCCCTCCTCGGCTCAAATGTTGGGAATAACCAGTAAATTAAATTTCAATGGATTTAATATATCTGGCACTCCTGGGCTAATGTACAATGTCCGCTGCTAAAAATACAACTTTGAAGTCTACATGATTGATTTTAGCTTTAAATGGACATATGGATAATTTCCATAATCAGGGGATGTGTTTATATGACTGCCAAAAACTTTATGTTTTTAAAGGAATGTCCAGTTCCAATGAAGCAATTCATCAGTAATCCATCCCACCACCTTCTTTAGTCACTGCATTGCTATAAATGGTGGAAAGCTGTAATGGTTCTAGTTAAAGAAGCACTTCAAGCGACTTAAAAAAAAATATAGGTTTGAAGAGTTGATTTGATTTCCGGGGACCCCCTGCTTCCCGAGATATTTACCTCCGTAAGTGCTGTCGGTATCTGTGTGCAGTTTAAACCTGCCAGTCACGTGGGCCAATAGGAAGAGAAAAGGGATGACGTCGTGGCTTCCTATTGGCCCGCAGGACTTTTAAACCGCATTATTGTGAACCACGCCATGGCTCCTACCCGCGGTACCTACAGAAGTAGTTATCTCTAGAAGCATGGGGTCACTGGAGCTGAAATCAACGTGGTTCAGCTCCGGAGACCTCCTGCTTCCAACCTATTAATAAAAACAAAACGTGGGGGGGGGGGGGTGGAGAAAATCCTAATGTCTGACGTCATTACTAAGGGCTGCAAAAATATACTTTTCTGCCATGTGGTATTGTAATGAATTCTATGAAATAACCCTAGGGAAGAA